>NC_073379.1:10170271-10470271 GCF_028641065.1 Leucoraja erinaceus
TCTTGACGTCCGCTGAGGGAGGGCTATATGTATGTATTTATGTATGTACTTAATCTATGAACAATTGTTGTATAACGTTAGTACCTCCACCAATGTAAAGCATTTTGGTCAACGAGAGATGATTTTTAAATGTGCTATAGAAATAAAAGTGACTTGGCAATAAACTAAACTGAACTGAACTGAACTGAGTAAAAAGTGAGGACCAGCGTAACTGTTTCTCCTTTGTGTCTGAAGAGTGCTGGGGCTAAGTCCGAGACACAGAGGGCATGCGAAAGAGGGCTTCGTCAACCACAATGGAAGGGAAGCCATGTGCCCTGAGGAAGGAGAACATGTCAGGAGTCCTGGCGTGGAATTCCCCATCTCCAGGACCGATGCAGTGGAGATAGAGCAGAGAGAAAGGGGTGGCATCGTTACAAGAGGCGGGGGGGGGGGGGGGGGGGGGGGGAGGGATGGGGGGAGGTATAATCTAGATAGCTGTGAGATTCAAAAGGTAGAATAAAGATGGCACAGTATCGCAGTGGTAGACCAACTGCCTTACAGCACCAGAGATCTGGGTTTGATCCTGACTACGGGTGCTGTCTGCACAGAGTTTGCACGTTCTCCCCGTGACCTACGTGGGTTTTCTCCGAGAACTTCGGTTTCCTCCCACATTCCACAGACGTACAGTTTTGTAGGTTAATTGGCTTGGTGTAAATGTAAATTGTCCCTAATGTGTGTAGCGTTATTGTGCAGGGATCTCACTGGTCGGTGCGGACTCGGTGGGCCGAAGGACCTGTTTCCGCACTGTATCTCTAAACTAAACTAAACTAAATGTCAGTGGATTATTTATCTCCCGAAATGAAGATAGAGGAATTTAGAAAAGGGAGAAAAGTGTCAGAAATGCTCCGTGAATTTAAGAGCACAATGTAATTTAGTAGTGAATGAGTAGGAAGGAACTGCAGATGTTGGTTTTAACCAAAGAGAGACACAAAAAGCAAGAGTAACTCAACGGGTCAGACGGCATCTCCGGAGATAAGGACTAGGTGATGTTTCAGGTTGAGACCCTGATAAGGCTGAATTAAGTTAAAAATATAAGAAGATATTAAGTTTGTTCCTGTGCTAGCTTACAGCTTATATTTAGTCTCAAAGTAGCCTTGCCTCAGGTTGCGGTGTGTGAGATTATGAATACTATAACATTTGTCTCCCAAGTGACGAGAGAGGAAGCAGAGAAGAAGCTAGATTGATCTCTTTGATGTAAAATGCCTTGCACCAAGTGTCCGATGTTTATGAGGGAGGAGGTGACGAGAGAGGAGAAGCTAGATTGATCCAAGGGATTTTGACAAATGCCTTTGATGTATTTGAGAGGTAAAATGCCTTGCACCAAGTGTCCGATGTTTATGAGAGAAGAAGTGACAGAGAGGAAACTAGATTCAAGGGACAATACCAAATGACCAATGTTTTTAATATATCTTGTACCATGTGACAAAATGCCTTTGATGTGATGCATTCTGTAGAAACCTTTATTTTCCTGTACCTCTGACCATGACTAATGCCTGTGGAATGTGCTAAGGTGACAAAAAAACAAAACAACTATATAATAAGATGTAATTCTGTTGTTCAGAGAAGTGGACTGAGGACAGTGAAGTGTCTACATTGGTCACTTGACTAGAGTTCTTCCTCCCTTCCATTGTCTTTCTGCTGACTGGATAGCATGCAACAAAAGCTTTTCACTGTACCTCGGTACACGTGACAATAAACTAAACTAAACTAAACAACTCTTTTGTTCCTCTGTATTTCATAACCCCATTGTTAAATTTCTTGTGTACACTCTCCATAATCATTAAGGGGCTGTCCCACTTGGGCGACCTAACTGGCAAGTTTAGAAGAGTTTGAAAAAATAACATGTTGAAGACCTCCTTCGACTACGTTGAAGACCTCCTTCGACCTCCTTCGAGATCCCTTTGACTATCCTCGACTACCTTTGACTACCCTCGATTACCTACGACTAACATGCCGACCTATTACGACTAAACCTACGAGTAAAAAAAGTATAGATTTTTTCCATGGCGACCTTTTTTTGTTACCATATTTTTTAACAGATTGAAAAAAACGCCGCGACCTAGCTGAGACCTCGAGTACGCGGAGACCACTCTCGAGCACGAAGGAGAGTTACGAAGACCTCCAACGACTATGCTGCAAGTATGAGTCGAGGGCAAACTCACCAAAACTCGTGGATTAGGTCGCCCACGTGGGATAGGCCCTTTACCCCATCCAGAACTACACGTTGATCTTGGATTGCCTCCACCTTTTACTTTAATCTATCTCAGGGCCAACTCTCTATTTATCTCTTGTTCCGCTGTTTTCTCCATTTTCCACTTTATTACACATTTCCCAAGGCTTTTGTTGCAGTAATTCCATGCAATTTAATCATAGGTTTCATGAAAGTACTGCTTTCCAGCATTCATTTGTAATTTGCCTTCCTTTACAAAAACCTGGAATAACCTATTTAAATCAGATATTACTGCACATAAATATGATCGTCAAACTCAAGTAGGATAGAACGGTTCAGCAGAAAAAAAGACCCTTCAGCACAAATGTTCATGTTGAACATGATGACAAGACCAGCCTTTATCTGTCTGCACTTAATCTATGTTCCTCCATTCCCAGCATATCCATGTACCTATCCAAAAATCTCTTAAAAACCGCTATGGCATCTGCCTCCACCACCATCCCCAGCAGTGGGTTCGAGGCACCCATCACCCTCTGCGTAAAAACTTGCCTCACACATCTCCTTTAAACTTTGCCCCTCTCACCTTAAAGCTATTCTCTCTAGTATTTCACAATTCCATCTTAGGAAATAGGTTCTGGCTGTGTACCCTCAAACTCAACAGCGATAAGACAGAATTCCTCCTCATAGGCTCCAAAGCCACACCGAGCAAAATCAATAACCCCACTCTCGCCATCGACGGCACCACTGTCTCCCCATCTCCCCAGGCCCGCAACCTTGGCGTGATCTTTGATTCCATCCTCTCCCTTGAGCCTCACATCCGCCATCTCATTAAAACCTCCTTCTTTCATCTCCGCAACATCGCCAAACTCAGACCCTCTCTCACACCTCCCGCTGCTGAAAGACTCATCCATGCCTTCATCTCCTCCCGACTGGACTATTGCAACTCATTTCTCCTTGGCATCAGCTCCACCTACATCAACCGACTACAACTGGTCCAGAACGCAGCCGCCCGACTCATCACCCACATCAAATCCTGGCATCACATCACTCCAGTCCTCAAACAACTTCACTGGCTTCCCATCTCCCACCGGATCACCTACAAAATCCTGATCCTCACCTAGAAAGCCCTCCACCATCTGCCCCCCCCCCCCCATATCTCACTGACCTCCTCTCCCCCTACCAACCCTCACGGTCCCTCAGATCCACATGAGCCGGTCTCCTCTCCATCCACGTCCAACCTCTGCAGTTTTGGGGACAGAGCCTTCTCCAGGGCAGCTCCCAGGCTCTGGAACTCCCTCCCCCAACTGATTCGCAATTCTGTGTCCCTCACCATCTTCCAGTCCCGCCTCAAGACCCATCTCTTCACCTCTGTCTATCCTTAGCCCCACGTCCCCCTCCCTTTTCATCTGTGCATTAATTGCCTCATATTGTGTTTTGAATTGTTCTGTCTTTACTTTGTGTACTAGTCATGTCTCTACTATTTATTTCATTCCCCTTTACATGTTTTTCCTCTACCTGCTAAATTTTTGTAAGGTGTCCTTGAGACTCTTGAAAGGTGCCCATAAATAAAATGTATTATTATTATTATTACCCTATCCAAGCCTTTCATAATGTTATATACTTCTATCACGTCTCCCCGCAACCTCTGATAAGCCAGAAAACATCAATCCAAGTCTGCCCAACCCCACTCTGTAATTAATACCTCATCCAGACATAATTCTGGTAAGGATAGACACAAAACGCTGGAGTAACTCAGCAGGACAGGCAACATCTCTGGAGAAGAATGGGTGACGTTTTGGGTCATGACCCTTCTTCAGTCTGAAACATCACCCATTCCTTCTCTACAGAGATGCTGCCTGTCCCGCTGACTTACTTACTGGCTAATATGCCTCCTGGCATGTAGGGCAGCAGTGAAGGTCTTCCACTCCTGTTTGTTCTGGGCTAGCTTCTGGACACTACCCCAGGTCAGGTCCATTGATTTCATTTCATCCTCTACGGTTCGACGGTGGTTTTGGGTCTCCCTCTTTTCCTTTTCCCTTGCAGTGTCAAATGCAGGGCTATTCTTGGGATGCTGTCTGGTTACATTCATCCTAGCATCTGTCGATAGCCCTGGAAGTCCATCACGCCCATCAGTGTTGATTCCTTCAGTTGCTGTTTTCGTAACATATTTGTTTTACGAGACAGGGTTTGTTAGCCCTGTGCTCAACCTCCAACCTGGAGGACCAGTGGGTCGCTCTTCGTCTCGCCTTTACTCTTCGACCTGTCCAGCACGGGAGACCCTAACAGGAGACGAATCTCCCGCTCTGTCCCGCTGAGTTACTCCAGTATTGTCTTCGATGTAAACCAGCGTCTGCAGTTCCTTCCTGCATCATTGTGGTAAAGCTGCACCACTGCCTTTCCAAAGCCTCCACATCCTTCCTGTAACGGGGTGACCAGAACCACACGCAGGCATAGAGCAATGGGAAGATGCAGAATATAATTCTCAACATTATCTCGTGCCAGTTCCATAGACAAAATGCCATGTCCACAACGGGGTGAAGAGAAGGTGATTAGAACACTTAGCAATGGTGCTAGATTTATAGGTCGAAAAGAGAGTCAAAAAGCGGGGTGGTTGTATTAAATGATAGCAGATCCTCTGGGAAGTGGACACAAAGAGTGTTCACCCTCAGGCACCATTTAATTGTGTCAATTTTTTAATTCTTCAAAGATATTAATCCCCAGTTAATAAATCATTAATAATACTTTATTAACAAGGAATACAGGCTGATGTCAATGCATACAAAAAAAATAAACAGATCAATTTAACTAATCATTTTTAACTCATCTGCCAGATCAGTTAACACATTGTTTTTTCCAACTTCCTTATAATTGTCAGTACTTTGGATAGACGTCCCAAACTGACAAATTCAATGCCCCCTAAACTCTTTTAACCCATGTGGTGTGTAGGAAGTAACTGCAGATGCTGGTGTAAACCAAAGGTAGACACAAAAAGCTGGACTTACTCAGCGGGTCAGACAGCATCTCTGCAGAAAAGGAATAGGCGACGTTTTGGGTCGAGAAGAAGGGTGTCGACCAGATATGTTACGCCAGTTACTCCAGCTGAGTTACTCCAGCTTTTTGTGTCTATCTCACCCACATGATCTTTGGATAATATAACGTTATTGCATAGTTGGTATTGATCTCGTTTAGATCACCATCTGTCTTTAAATATGAAGCAGAGGCTTGGAGGACATTCACTTAACAGGGAGGGAATTTTCTTTAACTTTCCTTACAAATCTCCAACAAGCAGGAGTTTCCTTGGGCATCTCCAAAACAATCTATGTCAACTGACCGCAGTTTGGGATACTCCATTACAAGTGATTATTGTGAGCTCTCAAAATGCTCTGCCCGATAGAGACACCCGAGTGCCAGAGATTGCTCTTCTGGTTTGTGGATGCAGACCAGACCATCACACAAACCAACCTCCTTTCCATTTATACCTGACGCTGCCTCGGCAAGGCCAGCAGCATAATCAAGAATCTGGAGCTGTGCGTTTTCACGCTTCTGTTCCTTTTGCCCGATGGGAGTGGGGAGAAGAGGGAGTGGCCAGGGTGAGACCAGGGACTAACTCGACTGAACGTTTTTCCTTCCATTATTTATTATGTAAAAGAATATGTGTGTTATGATTGTGTTTATAGTTTGTTTGGTTGTTTGTCTTTTGCACAAAAGTCCGCGAGCATTGCCACTTTCATTTCACTGCACATCTCGTATGTGTATGTGACAAACAGACTTGACTTGACTTGACTTGACTTGCCACCCTGGTCACTCCCTCTTTTCCCCTCTCCCATCTGGCAAAAGGTACAGAAGTGTGAAAACGCACACCTCCAGATTCAGGGGCAGTTTCTTCCTGGTTGTTATCAGACAACTGAACCATCCTACCATAACCAGAGAGCAGTCCTGAACTACTGTCTATCTCATTGGAGGCCCACAGACTATCCTTGATAGGACTTTACTGGCTTTACCTTGCACTAAACATTATTCCTTTATCATGAATCTGTACACTGTAAATGGCTCAATTCTAATCATGTATTGTCTTTCTGCCGACTGGATAAGCACGCAACAAAAGATTAAACTAAAATGAGCTGAACTGACTACTCATCAGTAAACCGTTCTGCTCATTCCACCAGCTGCAGGTGGGATATTAAGCAGACTCGTAGAGTTGGGCACTGTGCAAAATGTGGCAGGTCTCACATACAGATAAAGTGCATTCATGCAGAAGCAAGGATAGCAGAAACATCACCTGGCCATTCCTCCACAGATGCTGGTTCAGTTCCTCCAGCACTTTGCGTATTGCAAAAAAGTGCATTCACCCTGTGTTCACATCTACCCATTTATGATCCTGTTAAATGCAGAGTTAAGGAAAAACAAACATATACATAAAATGCTGGAGTAACACTGGAGTAACTCAGTGGGTCAGGCTGCATCCTTGGAGAAAATGGATAGGTGACGTAATGGGTCAGGGCACTTCTTCAGACTGATGGTATGGTGGTGGGAGGAGGAGGAGGGGGAGTTAGAACTGGAAGCAAGAATGGACCTGGACAAATAAGGGCCGGCAACAGAAGGCCTCAGACAGGGAGGTTCCCTGGTAGGCTGATTGTTGGCTAGCGACAGTGTGATCAAAGAGGGAAAGTTCAGTTCAATCGAGTTTATTGTCACGTGTACCGAGGCACAGCCAAAAAAGCTTTTGTTGCGTGCCAACCAGTCAGCGGAAAGACAATACATGATTACAATCGAGCCATCCACAGTGTACAGATACAGAATAACGTTTAGTGCAAGGTAAAGCCAGTAAAGCCCCATCAAAGATAGTCTGCGATAGGACTGTTATCTGGTTGCAGTAGGATGGTTCAGTTGCCTGATAACAGCTGGGAAGAAACTGTCCCTGAATCTGGAGGTGTGCGTTTTGGTATGCGTACCTTTTGCCCGATGGGAGAGGGGAGAAGAAAGAATGGCCAGGTGTGACTGGTCCTTGATTATGCTGCTGACAACATTGCAAACAGCGGAACTGATCAACTGACTTTAAGTGGAGGAATGGGGGCAAGGGGGCCTTCTTCAGTCTGAAGGGTCCCGACCTGAAACATCACCGATCCATTTCCTGCAGAGTTACTCCAGCATTTTGTTACTCCAGCATCTTTGATATAAACCAACATCTGCAGTTCCATTTTATTGCAAACATACAAGTGTTCATTTTAAACATGATGATCTCACCGAGAGTTCGGGTTTAATCTGAACCAACACGTGCATCTGTAGATCCCAGTACACCGTCAGGCCGGCTGCAGCTTCTACAACGATGAACAGGCCGAGGCGGGATATTTGGAAAGGAGAGTTTGTATCTTCGGAATAGGGAGCAGTCTGTGCAGCAGGAAGAGAGAATAAAGCTGGCTAAATTGACATTTTTATTTTCACATTTGACTTTTTACATTTGTTAGTTTTGACAAAGGGATTCTGCCAAATCCCATTTGCCGCCGGTCAAGGTCGGCAGTTGTTGAGGTTGAGGTTGGTGGTTGTTGAGGGTGCTGGCTGCGGAGGTCAAAGGTTACACCGGTGGTCGGGGACGGGCCAAGTGGGAGACGGAAGATGCGCTGCCAAGAACGAAGGGGGACCCGGCGTGGGGGGGGGGGGGGGGGGGGGGGAACCGCATTGAGCGGTAAGAAAGGTAAATCTTCTCTGTACCTTTTCCAGCTTGACAACATCTTTCCTACAACATGGTGCCCAGAAATGAACACAATACTCTAAATGCGGCCTCATCAACGTCTTATACAGCTGCAACATGATCTCCCAACTTCTATGCTCAATAATCTGACTGTCCAAAAGCCTTTAAACACTGCAAGTGTCTGCCTCCACCACTTCTCTGACAGCTTGTTCCATATGGCCACAAGCCTCTCTGTGGAAAAACCTACTCCTTGGACCTCCTTTAAATTCCTCCCCACTCACCTTAAATTTTAGTTTAGTTTAGTTTAGAGGCAGCACGGAAACAGGCCCTTCGGCCTACCGCGTCTGCACCGGCCTGCGATCCCCACAAACTAACACTATCCTACACCTACTAGGTACAATTTACAATTATACCAAGCCAGTTAACCTACAAACCTGCACGTCTTTGGAGTGTGGGAAGAAACCGGAGCACTTGGAGAAAACCCACGCAGGGGTCATGGGGAGAACGTACAAACTCCGTACAGACAGCACCCGTAGTCAGGATGGAACCTGGTTCTCTAGCACTGTGAGGCAGCAACTCTACCGCTGCACCACCGTGCAGCCCTAATCTATGTCCTTCACTTCTCGAGTCCTTGCCCAGGAGCAAAAGAGTCTGACTGTCTTTCCAACCTACATTCCTCTTATTTTCAAAAACGAATATAATGTTACCCCCTACCTTCCAGCAGGAATAAACGCAACCTATCCAATCTGCAGTCTGAAAAAGGGTCTCGACCAGAAACGCCACCTATTCCTTCTCTCCAGAGATGCCGCCTGTCCCACTGAGTTACTCCAGCATTTTGTGTCTATCCAATCTCTCCTTTTAACTGCAGCCTCCTAGAGAGCTGCGGACCTGCACCTCATCTGCACATGTATGGATTTCATTGCCACAGACGGCTGTGGAGGTCAAATCAATGCATATTTTTTAAAGCAGATATAGATAGATTCTTGATTAGGGGTTATAGCGAGAATGGGGTTAGGAGGGAGAGATAGATTGGATGGCAGTGGACTTGATGGGCTGAATGGCCTAATTCTTTATGACATGACGAGACGCTGATGGATCCAATGTGTATTTCCACTGTCTCCCACTATTATTTCGGATAAGTAAACAAAAGCGAGTTCCTCACCCCATCCGCACTGTTCAGTTTTAGGGTAGCAGTGCCGACCGTGATGTAAACATCCTTCCTGCACACATCATTTTTCACCTCCACCTTGAAGGGAACATTGGTGGTGTTTGGCATGGACTATTGGAACAGAAAGAACATAGCACAATAAAAGTTTTAAAATGGCTTTAAAAATTACTTTTAATCTTTAGATTTGTCCATGCTGACCAAGATGTCCACCTGAGCTAGTTCCATGTGTCTACATTTGGGCCGTATCCCTTTAAACCTTTACAATCCATGAATCTGTCCAATTATCTTATAAATATTGTTATTGTACCCGCCCCACAAGCTTCCTCTGGTAGCTCATTCCATAAGCCTACCACCTTCTCAGTGAAAAACCTCAGCTTCCTTTTAAATCTTTCGCTTCTCACCTTAAACCTATGTCCTCTAGTTTTAAACTCCCCTCCCCTAGGAATAACACTGTGACCACTCACCTTATCTATGACCCTTATGATTTTACATACTTCTATACGGTTTCCTCCTCAGTCTCCTACGCTCCAGGGAAAACAGTCCCAGCCTGTGTTTCCACTTTGAAGGAAATTACCTGCTTGTCTTTGGGTAATTTTAGGAAAGTTAAATAATTTCGGGAAATTTCGACATCGGGCCCGCGAAGGGGTCCAATCCGGCCAGCGGAATGATTTCTTCTTCTTCTATATAGTGTTTTTTGGCGGTTAGCAAACAACTTTTTTGATGCATTACCGCCACCAACTGGCATGGAGTGTGGATCAAACAACACCATTACATATTCTAATAACCTATATCCTTCCGAACAAATTGGTTACCCTAAGAAAAAGCATCAGGATTTGATAGCACTTATTTGAACTCCCTTGCAAAATATCTACCAAATCAAATTGTACTCCTTCTTTTCTGAACTGCTCACTCATCCGTTCTCTCTCCTCCTCATACCTCTCACAATGTACAATGACATGCTCTATCGTTTCCTCTTGCCCACAGTATTCACATCTGCCTGTATTATGCTTGCCCATTACAAAAAGTGTACTGTTCCGACCAGTGTGTCCAAATCTAATTCTTGAAATCACTGTCTCCTCTTCTCTGTTCTTTCCTGCACATCTCATCTCTCCCACTTTCCTCTGGACTCTGTAGAACCACCGTCCTTTCCGCTCTTCCTCCCATTGCTTTTGCCATCTTTCCTTCAGTCTTTGCTTAATAATGTCTTTAATTTCAGTTTTACCTATGTTAATACTTAAATCAATCTTACTTCTTTTTGTTACCTCTTTTGCTACCTTATCTGCCATTTCGTTTCCTCAAATGCCAATGTGTGCTGGTACCCATAAAAATATGACTGTAAGCCCCATCATTTGAATTCTGAATAGTGTTTGTTGTATTTCTATCAAAATGTCTGGTCTATTGTCTGAATGACTGTGCTGTAAACTCTTTATTGCTAAACTTGAATCTGAACAAATAACTGTCCTTAAAGGCCTAGTATCCTCGACCCACTGTACTGCTAACAATATTGCAATCATTTCACCGGTGTATACTGAGACCTCATTATTGATCCTCTTCCCTACTTTGATGTGAAATTCTGGTACAATAAATGCTACTCCTACTTTATCTACTGAATCTTTTGATGCATCTGTATAAATTTGGACAAAACTGTACAGCGGAATGATTTGGGGGGGAAAAAATATATTTACAACCATCTGCGCCTGCGCAGTTGGGGAAGGCCAGTCAGCCGCACCACAATTGAAAATGGCGACGGTGACGCGGTAGGGACGCAAAATGTCGCTGTCTC
This sequence comes from Leucoraja erinaceus, assembly GCF_028641065.1. Lineage (NCBI taxonomy): Eukaryota > Metazoa > Chordata > Chondrichthyes > Rajiformes > Rajidae > Leucoraja > Leucoraja erinaceus. The sequence goes on from NC_073379.1 coordinate 10,181,121, forward strand.
CCCGCCTGTGCGCAGTGGGCCCGGTATCCGTGCATGCGCAGTTGGGGCGGCAGTCGCACATGCGCAGTTGGGGAATTTCAGGAAATACCATCACATTCCAGGAAATTTGTGATTCTATTTAAGGAAAACAAAAATTGAGGTGTAGAAGCACTGGTCCCAGCCAATCGAGACTCTCTTTATGCCCTCCAGTGCTGGCAGCATCCTTGCAAATCATTTCTGAACATTTTCCAGCTTAAATATATCTTGCCAACAGCATTGTGACCAAAACTGCACACAATACTCCAAGTGCAGCCTCTCAATGACGTGTATAACTGCAAGATTATGCCATAGTTCCAGTGCTCATTGCCATGACCATCTAAGGCATGCATGCCGTACACCTTCTTCACCTGTCTACCTGCGTCGCCACTTTCAGGGAAGCATTGTGCCTGTTTTCCGCAGTTTCCCTGTTCAACAATACTCCCCAGGCACCTGCTATTCACCATGTACATGCTGCTCTGGTTTAACATCCAAAATTGCACAACTTTACACTTCTCTGGTAATGTAAGAGGGCCAAGGAGATAAAGGTTGGTCCTCTATTGCCGGAGAGAGACCACACACAAACTGCTGGAACAGCACCACATATTCCGCTTGGGTAGCTCACACCCCAACAGAATGAACATTGAAGGTGCACAAAAATGCTGGAGAAACTCAGCGGGTGCAGCAGCATCTATGGAGCGAAGGAAATAGGCAACGCTTCGGGCCGAAACCCTTCTTCAGACTGAAACGTTGCCTATTTCCTTTGCTGCATAGATGCTGCTGCACCCGCTGAGTTTCTCCAGCATTTTTGTGTACCTTCGATTTTCCAGCATCTGCAGTTCCTTCTTAAACAGTATGAACATTGAGTTCTCAAATTTCAAGTAATACTCCCGAGCCCCTCTCTCTTTCCTGTGTCCGTCCCCCCACCTCAGTGTGTACTCATTTCCCCAACTAAACTAAACATCTCCCGCCTCTCTTAATGCGGTCATAGTTGGTCTTACTGTAACCTGTATTCTAAAGCCCCGACTACCTGAATCGACATTAAATAACCAGAACAGGCTCAAGAGGCCAAAGAGCCTTCAGTTCATAATTCTCTGAAACAGACCAGGAACAAAGTTGTGGACATTATCCCGGTCCATCACAAGTATTGATATCCCCTCCATTGAAGGGTCTACAAGAGGCGCTGCCTCAAAAAGGCAGCCAATATCATCAAAGTCCCACACCATCCTGGCCACGCTCCCTTCTCACTGCTACCATTGGGAAGAAAGCACAGGAGCCTGAAAACCGTGACCTCCAGTTTCATGAGCAGCTTCTTGCCAACAACCATCATGGTCTTGAACACTGCATTGACCACAACCTCAGCAACTTTGTTGGAGTCTGAAGAAAGATCCCCACTGTTTTATCATCAGTCCATTCCCTTAACTGCCTGACCCTCTGAGTTCCTCCAGCACTTTGTTTTTTGCTCAAGATTTCAGCTTCTACAGTTCATTGTATATCCATTTTCTCAGGACGGTCATTTATGGTCGCATAACAGACTTGTTTTGGACTATCATGGTTTCCTTGTATTACTGTTATTCATTTGAATTATTGATTATTATACACTGATTTGTTTGTTATTGGGTTCATGAGCCTGTTAACCTGCATAAAGTAAGAGCTTCGAAGATAGACACAAAAAAGCTGGAGCAACTCAGAGGGTCGGACAACATATCTGGAGAAAATAAATTGGTGACGTTTCGGGTCAAGACCCTTCCTCAGACTGAGAGCCAGGGAAAAGGGAATCGAGAGATGTAGAGAGATAGAGAACAAATGATTGAAAGATATGGTAAAAAGGCCATTGTTAGCTGTGGGCTAGTGAGAATGAGTACAGACAATGAGAACAACTTGGGAGGGCGAGGGATGGAGAGAGAGGGGATCTAAAGTTTACTTGAAGTTAGAGAAGTTAATGTTCATACCGCTGGGGTGTAAGCTGCCCAGGCGCAATATCAGGTGCTGCTCCTCCAATTTGCATTTGACCTCACTCTGACAATGGAGGAGGCCCAGGCCAGAAAGGTCAGTGTGGGAATGGGAAGGAGAATTAAAGTGTTCAGCAACCGGGAGATCAGGTAGGCCAATGTATATTGAGAAATCAATATTCATACAACTGGGTTGTAAGCTGTCCAAGCAAAATGTTAGATGCTGTCCCTGCTTCATTGTTCCATTGACAAGTGAACGCTCATGACTCTCTTGACTTTTGACTAACTTCACCTCCAGGTTAACTCGAGCCTCGTGCTGAAATGCCACGGAACATTGATCAGTAAATGTCAAAGAGAGTGTTGTAAGCAAAAAGTATATACTCAGTGTGTATATACTCAGTAACTGCAGATGCTGGTTTAAACTGAAGATAGACACATAATGCTGGGGTAACTCAGCGGGTCAGGCATCATCTCTGGATAGAAGGAATGGGTGACGTTTTGAATCGACTGGTCAGTGGAGAGGGGGATACATAGATAAGGAAGTGTAAGGTGTGAAAAGGGGACATAGGAGTTGTAGATCAAGGAACATGTAGAATAGATCATTGTTAGCTGGGAGAAGGTAACAACAAAGCAAACAGAGATAAAATGTAGTCGGAGACAGTCAGACTGGTCAGAGAACTGGGAAGGGAGAGGGATGGAGAGAGAGGGAAAGCAAGGGTAACTTGAAGTTAGAGAAGTCAATGTTCATACCGCTGCCCAAGCGAAATATGAGGTGTTGTTCCTCATAGATACTCACTTCAGCTAGCAAGATTCTGCAGTTGTTACTTTCATACTCCAGCCAGAGTTTATCGAAGAGAACATACTGTGACTCCCCGTAGGCGACGCAGGCCCGGCTGCAGTCCTCTTCAGTGCAGTTCACCAACCCATCCCGGCACGTGCTGTAATGCAAGCAGTACACGGCATCATTGGGAGCGACGTGGTAAAGCCCAGTCATACATTCACCTTAGTGAGGAGTGTTACCCTGACTCCAGGAAGGGGCAATCAGACCACGGCCAGTTTACATTACTGGGTTGAGAGTAAAACCCCTGTCCCACTAAGAGGTGATTCATGAGTTCTCTCGAGTTTTCCCCTGATTCGAATGTCCGTAGCGGGTCCGTAGGAGTTTGTGGATGTCTCGTGGGACCCATACACAAATAAAAACATTTCTTCCATCAAACGTGTCCAAAGACAGGCAGCTCGATTTGTTACTAACACCTATGAGAGAAAAGCAAATGTCACCAAACTTCTGAATTCTCTGGGGAGGAACCCTCTCCAAGACAGACGTGAAGCTCACCGTTTGACCTGTTTTTACAAAATGTTAAATGATCATCTTGTCATAGATTACAAGACCTACACCAATCCCAAACCAAATAGGAGCAGACGAGGGCATTCGATCCAATTTGTGATCCCAGCTATAAAGACAGATGTGTACAGCAATTCGTTCTTCCCACGCACAATTAAAGCATGGAATAATCTCCACCCAACTATAGTCACCCAACCAGATTCAACTAAATTTAAAGTAGCGGTGCAGGCTCGAAGGGCCGAATGGCCCACTCCTGCACCTAATTTCTATGTAATTTCTATGTTTCTTCCCAATAACCCTTTCTGGCTTAATCCCTCCCTTCACCACCTCCAGTTTAAATTCCATTTGGAATATTTTGGAGGTCGAAGAAACCAAGAACCAAGAGCGGCTCGTACGAGTAAAAAGTTTTTAAAAATTTCACAATGAGTATTTTTTTACTCGTGGACATTTTTCACAGTGTTCAAAAAACGTCACGAGTTTACCGGATTTCCCGAGTACCTACCGTTACTCGTACGAGCCGCTACGAGACATCCACGACCTCCTACGGGCCCGCTACGGACATTCTCCGAGTTAGAATCAGGGGAAAACTCAGGAGAACTCTTGAATTACAGATACGATTATTATTTGTTTTGCAGCATCACGGGCAGAGAGACTCGAACAACACACAATAAATCATGCATAAATTTGTGCAAAAAAAACAGGCTGTGCAAAAAGAAAAACACGACACTAATACAAAACAGAATTATAAACATAATTCATGTCCATAGTAGTGCAAGAGATGTTCCAAGGTCTAACGTTGCTGAGGTAGGATTAGGGTTGTACAGGTCAGTTCAAGGACCTGATAGATGTAGGAAAGTAGCTGTTCCTGGACCTGTTGGGACCTCAGGCTTTTGTACCTCCTGCACGACGGTAGCAGTGAGAAGAGGCCACGGCCCAGATGGTGGGGATCCTTGATGATAGATGCCGCCTTCTTGAGGCAGCGACTGGTGTCGATGCTGTTGATGGTGGGGAGGGCAGTGCCCGTGATGGACCGGCCTGAGTCCACAATCATGAATGGAATAGACCGGTTAACGCACAGAATCTCTTGCCAAAGTAGGTGAATCATGGACCAGGGGGGAATAGGTTTATGAAGGGGAAAAGATTTAATAGGAATCTAAGGGGTAACCTTTTCTCACAAAGGGTGGTGGGTGCATGGAACAAGCTGCCAGAGGAGGTAGTTGAGGTTGGGACTATCGCAATATCTAAGAAACAGTTAGACAGGTACATGGCTAGGACAGGTTTGGAGGGATATGGACCAAGCACAGGCAGGTGGAACTAGTGTAACTGGGACATGTTGGCCGGTGTGGGCAAGTTGGGATGAAGGGCCTGTATCCACACTGTGTCACTCTCTGCATCCTCTTGTGTACCTGTGCATTGGAATTGCGTACCAGGCAATACAACTGGTCTGGGTGTATTTCTGGAGTGCCACTGTAGAAGTTTGTTGAAGTATTTGTCGACATATTGAATCTCTTCAGACTTCCAAGAAGGTAGGGGTGTTGCCATGCCTTCTTCATTGCATCTATGTGCTGGGCCCAGGTAGATCTTCCAATATCCAGGAATTTTAAGTTGCTTTCCAGCTTTTTCTGTTTAAACCGGCATCTGCAGTTCCTCCCTGGACAGAAGGGTCTGATGGGTCACGAACCGAAATGCTTCATCCTTTATGCCCTCAACACCTTTTGAACCCAGTTATAACTATCCTGAAGATTTTTTTGCTTTCTTCCTCTATTTTATTCTTCTATATCACGTCCACTCATTTGGTGACGTGTAGAATTCGAACAGACTGAAGCTCCCTCTGTAGTATTGAAGGACTGAAGTATTTCACAGCTCTATACAGATTCTGTCCTTGGCATCCCTGTGCCACCACTGTAATATTATTTACAACCAACATTGCTCTCCCTCGTCCTTCCTTTCTTTCCTATCTCCCCATCCCTCCTGAATATTTGATCACTGCTGAGTACAACAATGCAGCTCATAATAAGTTTTTACTTAATATTGTCCCTTGTGTTGTCTCTTCTTTTGTCAATCACCGACCACGTGGACAGTGATTGATGAAGAAGGGTCTCGACCCGAAATGTCACCCATTCCTTCTCTCCAGAGACATTGCCTGTCCCGCTGAGTTACCCCAGCATTTTGTGTCTGTCTTCATTTCTCTGCCTATTGCCGTGCAGTGGGAACAGATCATCAGACTGGGAAATGTGGGAAGTGTACGCATTGTCTTTCCAAATCGTAATTCCACATTTGAATTTAGTTCAACAGGGAGCGATTCGGAAGATGGTGCAAGGAAAGTGTTCATCCTCTGATGGACAAAATAAAAAAATACTGCAACAGCAGCAAATGGCCAGAAACAAGGAAGAGAAGCATTCACTTCGCTCTCTCTTCACAGGCGCTGCCTGGTCAGTTGAATATTTCCAATATTTTCAGTTTTTATTTCAGGTTTCCAGTATTTTGTATCCCTCTTCGGTGTAAACCAGCATCTCCCTATATACCCCATCTTCGGTATAAACCAGTTCCCTCCTACGCAATACCATTATGTTCTTTGTCACTGAAAACGGTGTCTCCTTATTTACACTTCAATAAAACATGCTCAATTTTTGGGCAGTACACGTCTAATCACAATATCAATCAAACCTCTGTTCCATGATTCATTTTAAACCTCTGGAATCACACGTACATTAGAACTCACCACACATTGCAGTCACGTAGAAAGATCTCTCCTGGAAAATACAGCAGGCCTCCATGTTTACACGGGCATTCGGCCCTACTGATGCACGTACCTTCTGGGCCTCGAACAAAACTGAGGGAAAGAAATGTTACACAATCCATAAGCAATAGAATCACTAACATTTACGGTTGGTCATTAGCCTGACCATGTCTGATGACTATTTGCCCTATTCCACCTCAAATACATCCATTTTACATGTCAGGAAGTTGCATGGGGTGGAAAGGTTCAAGAGAGTTTATTGTCATGTGTCCCAGATAGGACAATGCAATTCTTGCTTGGTGCAGCAGAACAGAATATAGTAAGCGTAAGTACAGAACAGTTCAGCGTGTCTATATAGCATAGACCATATATATACACACACATAAATAAACAGATAAAGTGCAATAGGCTGTTATAGTTCAGAGCCACTGGTCGATAGTCATTGAGTCACGTCACCTTGCTCTTCTTGGGCACCAGTGTTATTGATGCTCTTTTAAAGCAGGTGGGAACCTCATACCTCAGAAGTGAGAACCGTAAAAACTCCAGCCAGTTGGTCCGCACAGGTTTTTAGAACACGACTGGGTATATCATCGTTCAGACGCTTTCCGAGGGTTCACCCCTCTGAAGGATCTTCTGACGTCAGCCTCTGTGACTGTGGCTGAAATACCATCACGGCGAGTGGGGTTTAGAGGGACATGGGCCAAACGTTTAGGTTTGGAGGGATTAAGGCCTCTTTTCAAGAGAAAGTTATATTGAACTCTTATGGCTAAAGGAATCAAGGGATATAATTTTAGATGATCAGCCATGATCATATTTATTGGTGGTTCTGGCTCGAAGGACCGAATGGCCTACTCCTGCACCTATTTTTCTATGTTTTTCAATGGATGCAAGTGGGACTAGAGTAGATGGGACATCTTGGCCAGTGTGTAACTCTATTGCCCCTGTCCCACTTAGGAAACCTGAACGGAAACCTCTGGAGACTTTGCGCCCCACCCAAGGTTTCCGTGCAGTTCCCGAAGGTTCCCGGAGGTTTTTGTCAGTCTCCCTAATGGTCGAGCGTGGTTTCCGTTTCTCCTATGTTCCGGCGATTATTAGTTGAAGGTGGTTGCCGGAGGTTGCCGGAGGTTGCCGGACGTTGCAGGTCTTACCTTCCACGACCTGCAACCTCCGGCAACCACCTCCCTCCGGCATCCACCTTCAACTAGCATCGCAACCAGCTTCGACTAAAAAATTAACGATTTTTAAAACGGCAACCTATTTTTAGTCGCGGCCGGTTTTGAATTTTTTGAAATAATCGCCGGAACATAGAAGAAGCGGAAACCACTTTCGACCATTAGGGAGACTGACAAAAACCTCCGGGAACCGCACGGAAACCTTGGGTGGGATGCCAAGCCTCCCGAGGTTTCCGCTCAGGTTTCCTAAGTGGGACAGGGGCTTATGACTCTAATTTATGTTGCCGCGTTATAAAACTCTGGTCATGGTACTGCTCCAATTAGTTCCAGATTTGAGATTATGTGCAGTCTTATTTATGACATATTTATTTTTATATCGCGTTTAATTTTACAATGTATCTTTCGCAAGAATAGCTCACATTTAACTTAAAACCAAGAGCTGCAGATGCTGGTTTATATCAAGTATAGACACAAAGTGGAGTAAGTCAATGGGTTAGGTAACATCTCTGGAGAAAAAGGATAGGTAACCTTTTGGGTCTGGACCCTTCTTCAGACTACATTTACTTAGGTAGCCTACAACCCAATGGTATGAACATTGGATTCTCCAAGTGCAGGTAATTCCTCCCTCTCCTTCTCATCTGCCCAGCTTCCTCCCACCTCTGCACGCAATTCTATTTCCACGCATTCATCACTCGGTTCCTTTCATAAATTCGTGTTCATAAGTGGTAGGAGCAAAATTAGGCCATTCGGCGCATCAAGTCTACTCCACAATTCTACCTCTCCCACTCTACCCCATTCTCCCATTAAAAATATATATTGCAAGAAGCTCTCTGGATGCACCCAACAAACGCTGCCCCATCTAAGCCCTGGGCAAAAAGGAGAGCCCTAGTTACCAAAGTCAGTTTCCTCTTATTTTCTGATAAAAACAATTTCTGATTTCAGCCATTACACTTAGCATTTAGAATTCAGAGAAGTTGGACACAAATGTATGGTGTAACTCAGCGGGACAGGCAGCATCTCTGGTGAGAAGGGATGGATGACGTTTCAGGTCGAGACCTTTCCACAGACTTTAGGGATACTGTGTGGAAACAGGCCCTTCAGCCCACCGAGTCCGCGCCAACCAGCGATCCCTGCACACTAGCACTATCCTACACACTAGGGACAATTTACAATTATTAGCAAAGACAATTAACCTATAAACCTGTATGTTGAAATGTCATGAGGAAACCGGAGCAACCGGAGAAAATCCACGTTGTCATGGGGAGAACGTACAAACTCGGTGCAGACCGTACCCATAGTCAGGATCGAACTTGGGTCTCTGGTGCTGCAAGTCAGCAATTCTACCGCTGCACCACCGTGCCACACCCGGTGCAGCCATTCGGATCCAGTCTCCTCCTGACCAACTTTGTTCTTAGATGAACAATCAATCCCAGGTTTCTTAAATTTCTCCACATAATTGCACTCTTTCATATCTGGTATCAAATCTGAATGGACCCCCTCCTGAGGGTTTAGGCTTAGGTTTGTGATTGTCATGTGTACCAAGGTAGAGTGAAAAGGTCCGATTTGCCTCCATTTTTAATTTCCCCCACTTGATATGGTTTTTACTGTCTGAAGTCTGAAGAAGGGTACGTTGCCTATTTCCTTCGCTCCATAGATGTTGCTGCACCCGCTGAGTTTCTCCAGCATTTTTGTGTACCTTCTATTTTCCAGCATCTGCAGTTCCTTCTTAAACAACATGATATGGTTTTTAGTTTGTTGATCACAAAATATTTCATGGCAAACATAATGATTTGCTTCAAAAAGCTGGAGTAACTGAGAGGGTCAGACAGCATCTCTGGAGAAAAGGAATAGGTGATGTTTCGGGTTGAGACATTTCGCCAACAGTCTCAAGTTGACCTGGATGTGCAGTTAATCAAGGGTCAAGAGAGTCAAGAGCATTCAATTGTCACGTGTACAGAGATTGGAACAAAGAAGCAGGGTCAGCATCTCATAATCCGCTTGGGCAGCTTACAATCTAATTGTATAACTACTGATTTCCCTAACTTCAAGTAACCCTTGCATCCCCTCTCTCTCCATCCCTCCCCCACCATAGTTGTACCAGCCTCAAAGTCAGCAATGATCACAATCAATGGTGGTGCTGGCTCGAATGACCGAATGGCCTCCTCCTGCACCTATTTTCTATGTCTTGTTGAGTCTCATTGTCTGTAACCAGTTTTCATCTAGCCCACAGCTAACGATGGCTTATTTCCTTTATCATCGTTACTGTTTTGCATATCTTTCATTCATTTGATCTATATCTCTCTACACACCATCTATATCTCTCGTTTCCCTTTCCCCTGACTCTCAATCTGAAGAAGGGTCTCGACCCCAAAACGTCACCTATTCCTTTTCTCCAGAGATGCTGTCTGACCCGCTGAGTTACTGCAGCATTTTGCATCTATCTTCGGTTTAAACCGGCCTCTGCAGTTCCTTCCTACACATAATGATTTGCTTGTTTGTTTGGCCCATGCGATGCCCACATACTTTGGTTTGCACGTGCAGCCCTCTTCACAGCTGAAAGAGCAGTCAAAATGCTTGTAGCCCTGGTTCTCACAGCTCGGCTCACAGCGTTTCCCAGCTTCATTATTCGTGCAGTTCACATACACTTCATCTTTCGTGCACTGTTCTATAAGGCATAAACATTCTTGAGTCAGAAACATATTATGGCAAATTCACTCAGTTAATGGTTGACAGTTGAAACAGCTGCAGAAGACCTCAGCAAACAGTTTAGAGTTACAGTGTGGAAACCGGCCCTTTGGCCCACCGAGTCCTTGCCGACCAGGAATCCCCGCACACTAACACTATCCTACACACTCTAGTGACAATTTTACATTCATGCCAAGCCAATTAACCTACAACCCTGCGCATCTTTGGAGTGTGGGCGGAAACTGAAGATCTCGGAGAAAACCCACGCGGTCACTAATCTGGGCAAGAGACTCTGTGCATCTACCTGATCTATTCCTCTCATGATTTTATGCACCTCCATAAGATCACCCCTCATCCTCCTGCACTCCAAGGAATAGTTAGGGCTTTATTCTTTGGAGCGCAGAAGGGTTAAGGGGGGACCTGATAGAGGTCTTTAAAATGATGAGAGGGATAGACAGAGTTGATGTGGACAAGCTTTTCCCTTTGAGAATAGGGAAGATTCAAACAAGAGGACATGACTTCAGAATTAAGGGACAGAAGTTTAGGGGTAATATGAGGGGGAACTTCTTTACGCAGAGAGTGGTGGCGGTGTGGAATGAGCTCCCAGTGGAAGTGGTGGAGGCAGGTTCATTGGTATCATTTAAAAATAAATTGGATAGGCATATGGATGAGAAGGGAATGGAGGGTTATGGTACGAGTGCAGGCAGGTGGGACTAAGGGGAAAAAAAATTTGTTCGGCATGGACTTGTAGGGCCGAGATGGCCTGTTTCCGTGCTGTAATTGTTATATGGTTATATGGTTATATGGTTAATAGTGTGCCAGCTTGTTCAACCTCTCCCTATAGCTCAGACCTCAAGTCCTGGCAGCATCCTTGTTAATCTTCTCTACACCCTATCCAGCTCGTGCTTATTTGGTCTCATCCATTTTACCTTATGAGGCAAAGCCACCGTCCCTAGAACCTGGAATCCTCTAGGGCAACTGTAGTGTTGGTTGGTGGGATCACAGTCCAGGGACAGGTATGAGGAGGGGTCTCAACTACAGCCCCAGAGACTGTTCAGCACCTCACACAGGGTAGCATGGCGGAACAGCGGTAGAGTTGTTGCCTTACAGCGCTTGCAGCACCGGAGACCCGGGTTTCATCCCAACCACGATGCTTTCTGAACGGAGTTTGCACGTTCTCCCCATGATATGTTTGGGTTTTCTCCAAGTTCTTCGGTTTCCTCTCCCAATCCAAAGATGTACAGGTTTGTAGGTTAATTGGCTTGGTAAAATGTAAAATTGGCCCTCGTGTTTGTAGGGTAATGTGCGAGCATCGCTGGTCTGTGCAGACTCAGTGGGCCGAAGGGCCTGTTTCCGTGTTGGATCTCTAAACTAAACTTGTTCAGTTTTCACTCCACCTGCAATTTCTTTGCCAAGATTTCAACTGATCTATGATCCTGCTGTATCCTTTGACAGTCTTCCTCATTATCCACAACCCAACACTTGTCATCTGCAAATTTATTAATCAGCCCACCGACATTTTTGTCCAAATCACAAACAACAGACCCCTGTGTTAAACCACTGTTCACAAAATAATATCTCTCTGCCAATACCCTCAACCTTCTGTAGCCATGGGAATTTTAGATCTAGTCTACCAAATCACTGCGGGTCCCTTATGCCATAACCTACTGGATCAGCCTTACTAAAGTCCATGGAGACAACATCTACTGCCTTACCACCATCATCTTCACCACCACAACAAAAAAAACCTATTCCTGTTAGTAAGAGGTGATTTTTAGTTCAGAGATACAGCACGGAAACAGGCCCTTCGGCCCACCGAGTCTGCACCAACCAGCAATCCCAGCACATTAATACTATCCTACACATGCAGGGGCCAATTTACACCTATAACAAGCCAATTAACCGACAAACCTGTACGTCTTTGGCGTGTGGGAGGAAACCGAAGATCTCGGAGAAAACCCACGCGGGGCGAACGTACAAACTATGGTACAGACATAGTCAGAATCGAACCCGGGTCTCTGGCGCTGTAAGTGCTGTAAGTCAAGTTCAAGTTCAAGTGAGTTTATTGTCATGTGTCCCTGACAGGACAATGAAATTCTTGCTTTGCTTCAGCACAGCAGAACATAGTAGGCATTGTCTACAAAACAGATCAGTGTGTCCATATACCATTATATAAATATATAATGTATTATAATGCCGGCAACTCTACCGCTGCACCACCGTGCCATCCCATCATGTCGCCCATGATCTCTCCGATTGTCCTTGAGAAGTACTTTCTTTTCCAGATGGGAGCAAACCCTATCTCTAAGAAACTGCCCTAAGAGTCTCCTTCCTGATCTCATTGTCCTCCATGTCCTTCTCCTTGGTGAACACCGATGCAAAATACTCGTGGAGTTCTTCGCCCATTCCCTCTGACTCCAGGCTCTTCATTGAAACCCTCCCAGTTCTGAAGCAATCTGTTTATATCTCGACAGATGCTGCCTGATGAACTGAGCATTATTTACTGCTTCTATGTCAGGTTTAAGGAAAATACCACATTTGCAGAAACCTGACATAGAAGCATTATTTACTGCTTCTATGTCAGGTTTCTGCAAATGTGGTATTTTCCTTTCAGAATACAAAGGTGATATAGCCAGCAGGAATGATTCACGGAGTCAGGAGAGATACCTAGTCGTTGTACTAGTTTCACTGTCGTTGTGGTTAGTTTCATTGCCTGCAACTCCTTTTCACCTAGTCCACAGCCTGTTTCCTTAATCAACGATACTTTTTTGCAGCATCTATGGAGCGAAGGAAATAGGCAACGTTTCGGGTCGAGACCCACACGGGGAGAACGGACAAAGGGTCTCGACCCAAAACGTTGCCTATTTCCTCCGTTCTATAGATGCTGCCTCACCCGCTGAATTTCTCCAGCATTTTTGTCTACCTTCAATTTTCCAGCATCTGCAGTTCCTTCTTAAACATAAATATTTTTTTGCATATCTTTCATTCATTGGTTCTATATCACTCTCTATATCTCTCGTTCCCCTCTCCCCTGAGTGCGACGAAGGGTCTCGATCCGAAACATCACCTATTCATTTTCTCCAAAGATGCTGTGTAACCTGCTGAGTTACTCCAGCTTTTTGCGTCTAGCACAGAACAGGTTCTTTGTTCCACCGAGTCTACATCGACGGTCAAGCACATTGTATAAATCATAAATTGATCCCATCTTTTATTCCCCACCATTCTTGTCAAACCCCCCTCCCCGATTCTGGAAGCTGGAAAGAAACAATCCCTGATTCTGGAGGTGTGCGTTTTCACGCCTCCAGATTCAGGGACTGTTTCTTCCCAGCTGTTAACAGGCAACTGAACCATCCTACCACAACCAGAGAACAGTCCTGAACTATTATCTACCTCGTTGGTGACCCTCAGACTATCCTTGAATGGACATTTCTGGTTTCATTGCACTAAACGTTATTCCCTTATCATGTATCTGTACACTGTAAATGGCTCGATTGTATTTGTGTATTGTCGTTCCGCTGACTGGATAGCACAAAACAAAAGCTTTTCAAAAGTTGTAAACACTGCCCAGTCAATCATCGGCTCTGACCTCCCCACCATCGAGGGGATCTATCGCAGTTGCTGCCTCAAAAAGGCTGACAGCATCATCAAGGATCCACACCATCCTGGCCACACACTCATCTCCCCGCTGACTTCAGGTAGAAGGTACAGGAGCCTGAAATCTGCAACATCCAGGTTCAGGAATAGCTACTTCCCCACAGCCATCAGGCTATTAAACTCAACTCAAACAAAACTCTGAACATTAATAGTGCCATTGCACTTTATCTGATTATTTCTATGTGTATATATACATTCAGTGGTATATGGACACACTGATCTGTTCTGTATTTATGCCTACTATATTCTGTTGTGCTGAAGCAAAGCAAGAATTTCATTGTCCTATCTGGGACACATGACAATAAACTCTCTTGCATCGTGAATCACTGTGCCTCGGTACACGTGACAATAAACTGAACTGCCCAATCACCCACACACATGTGGGGCATTTAATCTAAAACACTGCTCGTCTATGGGAGGAAACTGGAGCACCCAGGGGAAACCAGCTTAGTCACAGGAAGAACATGCAAATTCCATACAGACAGCACCCATGGTCAGCATTGAATCCGGAGTGTGCAGGAAGGAACTGCAGATGCTGGTTTAAACCGAAGATAGACACAAAATACTGGGAAGAAGGGTCTCAACCCGAAAGGTCACCCATTCCTTCTCTCCAGAGATGCTGCCTGTCACGCTGAGTTACTACAGCTTTTTGTGTCTATAGACCGGAGTCTCTGGCATTGTAAGCCAGTGGCCCTGCTTACTGCATCACTGTGTAACTCAGGTTAATCACTGCCAAGTACACAGTTTAAGAATTCATCTCAATGCCTGGCTTTATTGTTGGCTTCTCCCAGCTAACAATGATCTATTCTACATTTACCTTGAACTCCACCTCCTTTATCCTGTTTTCACACCTTACATTTCCTTATCAATGTATCTCCCTCGCCCCTGGCATCAGTCTGAAGAAGGGTCTCGACCTGAAACGTCACCCATTCCTTCTCTCCAGAGATGCTGCCTGTCCCACTGAGTTACTCCAGCAATTTGTGTCTATCTTCAGTTTAAACCAGTATCTGCAGTTTCTTCCTACACATGCAGTATGCTTTTTATAATGTACAGAAATTATGAATGATAAGAGTGTGTACACAATGGTATTGCACCGTGCGATGAGATGTTTAAGATTTTCTCTGAATCTTCTTACCTTTTCGATAGACTAAAGCTTGTGTACATTGAATTTCAGCCTCCTTGCAGACACTGCATTGAACGATACGTATCAATTAATGTACTGGTCTCACACATTTACTCATTTGAAGACATTTTAAAGCATAAGATCAGAAGACATAGGAGCAGAATTAAGCCACTTGATCACGGCAGAACTGTTTTTCCCTTGGAACCCCATTCTCCTGCCTTCGCCTCGTTACCTTTGCCGTCCTTATTAATCAAGAACCTATCAATCTCTGCTTTAAAAATGCCCACTGACTTGGCCTCCACAGCCGTCTGTGTGGCGATGAATTCCACAGATTCACTGCCCTCTGACTAAATAAATTCCTCCTCATTTCAATTTTAAAGGTACATCTATTTATTCTGAGGCTGTGCCCTCTATTGTACCTGCAGTAGAAGCAGGTACAATAACAACATTTACAAGACATTTGGACAGGTACATAGGTGTGACGGGAAGCCGTGCGCGCGGCAGGAGTGTCCCGGGGAGCAACACAGGCGGCGGGAGTGTCCCGAGGAGCCACACGGGCCCGATCCACCCACCGAACAACCACGCCCCCGACGACCAGAACGTGCCCCAGTAGGCCCGGCTCACTCCAAAGGCCTCCCAGGGGACCGTGGTTAAGCCGGGCGGTGAGGCCTGTCTGGGCTGTAGGAGCCTCTGCAGTGGCACCGATGGGAGCCTTGGTGGCGGCATGGGCCTCAGCAACAACGGAAGCTTCGGTGGCGTTGGGGCCTCACGATCATTGGTCGATGAGCGTGAGGAAGGAGGGGACGACAATGGGGCCCCGGCGTGGGAAGATAGCCTTGAGGGACAGTGGGAAAACAAAGGGGGACCCGGTGTGGGGTAGTGGAGGGGTGGCACTCTAGGTTTAGAATTCTCTTTCCAGGGGATAAGTCTGTGTTTGTTCGTTCATTCGTTCCGGTGAAGGCGCTGTGAACACTGCAGCCAGACCACACTCGCTTGTCTTTTTCTTTTTGGTTTCATTTTTAATTTCAAGTTTTCGTGTACGTTGTGTGTTGTGACTGTGGGCAAACCAACTTCCCTCCAGGGATGAATAAATGTTATTGTATCGTATGGTTTATAGGGATACGGGTTAAATACAGGCAAATGGAAATAATATAGATAGACTTCTAGGCCTGCATAGATGCATTAGGCCAAAAGGCCTGTTTATGTGCTATATGGGTCTATGGAGCTGGACACAAAATGCTAGAGTCACTCAGTGGGACAGGCAGTGTGGTATTATGCAATAATAGTGTAAGGCTGGGCAGACGGGCACTAGGACCCTGTGTGACAGAAGCCAGGCTCCAGTAACCGGATGTGACTGGAACCCTGGGGTGTGGGCAGTTAGGGAGTTGCCTGGGCTTGCACACGAGGCTTTCGAGGTTGCTGCTGTTGTACAGAGTTGTTAATTAAAGATATACTCTGTTTACGTCGTCGTACGAGCCTTATTACAAGCATAACTCGACAGGCAGCATCTCTGGATAGAAGGAATGGGTGACGTTTCACGTCAAGACCCTTCTGGCCTCAGTTTTACCAAGGCTCATTAATGCCACACTCGATTGCCTTGATGTAAGAGACATTCCTTTCATCTCAGCTCAGTAATTCTGCCCCTTGATGCATGTTCGTAGCAGTGTGTAATGAAGCCAAGTGTCAAAGTCAAAGCCAAGCTTCTCTCTGGATACTGGTGAAACCCAAGCTTGCCATCGGTGAGCAGGTTACTTGTGAGCATTGCCCCACGATAACACCGCCAATGGCACCTTTACTGATCACTTTGCTCATCATTCAGATCTGACTAATTGGGCAGTAATTAGTTGCATTGGTTTTGTCTTGATATTCGTGAACCAGCCATACATAGTGTCATAGAGTGATACAGCGTGGAAACAGGCCCTTCGGCCCATCTTGCCCACACCGGCCCATCTACACTAGTCCCACCGACCTGCATTTGGCCCATATCCCTCTAAACCTGTCCTATCCATGTAACGTTCTAAACGTTGCGATAGTACCTGACTCAACTACCTCCTCCACCAGCTTGTTACAAACACCCACCATCCTTTGTGTGAAAATGTTACCCTTCAGATACTTATCAAATCTTTCATTTAAATCTTTCCTCCCTCACCTTAAACCTATGTCCTCTGGTCCTCGATTTTCCTATTCTTGGCCAGAGACTGTGCGTCCACCCGATCAACTCCTCTCATGATTTTATACATCTCTATAAGATCACCCCTCATCCTCCTGTGCACCAAGGTATAGAGACCCAGCCTACTCAACTTCTCCCTATAGCTAAGACCCTCTAGTCCTGACAACATCCTTGTAAATCTTCACTGCACCCTTTCCAGCTTGACAACATCTTTCCTATAGCATGGTGCCCAGGACTGACCACAATACTCTAAATGCGGCCTTATACAATTTATCCAATCTTATACAACTGCTACATGATCTCCCAACTTCTATACTCAATACTCTGATTGGCGGTCAATGTGCCAAGACCCTATCATCCCGTGATGTCACTTTCAATGAACTACAGTAAGTACCTGTACACATAGATAGATCCCTCTGGTCTATAACACTCCCCAATACAAGTTCACTTGAAACAACTTATTTTCTATAGTATATTCACTGCCTGATCTGCTGAATATTTAGTTTACAGATACAGTGTGGAAACAGGCCCTTTGGCTCACTGGGTCCACATAGACCAGCGATCCATGCACATTAACACTATCCTACATACTAGAAACAATTTACATTTCATACCAAGCCAGTTAACCCTCAAACCTGAATGTATTTGAGTGTGGGAGGAAACCAAAGGTCTCGGAGAAAACCCACTCAGGTCACGGGGAGAACATACAAATTCCGTAGTCAGGATGGAACCTGGTCTCTGGCGCTGTAAGGCAGTAGATATATCGCAATACCACAATATTTTTGTTTGACCATTGCATCTTTAAAGCTTTTTAATGTTCCCATTAGAGGTGGTTGTTTGGGCAAGATCTGTCACAATGTCAAAGTTCACTCGGAATATTTGCGGACAGCTCGAATTCAACTGCCAGGTTTCAGCAAGACTGGTCTGCATGTGTGGAACTTCCTCATCAATTTTCATGGAGCAAAATGCTGGCTGATTTAGTTCAACCTCCTTTTTCAACCCGGCACGATGGCACCGAATTGCCGCCTTGCAGTGCTCACAGCGCCAGAGACGCAGGTTCGATCCCGACTACGGGCGATGTCTGTACGGAGTTTGATCGTTCTCCCCGTGATCTGCGTGAGTTTTCTCCGTGATCTTCGCTTTCCTCCCACACGCCAAAGACGTACAGGTTTGCAGATTAATTAGGTTGGTATAAATGTAATTGTCCCTAGTGTGTGTAGGATAGTGCTAATAGCCGGTGATCGCTGGTCAGCGCAGACTCAGTGGGCCAAAGGGCCCGTTTGCACGCTGTATCACTAAACTAAACTAAATTAAACCCAAGTTAATTAAATCACAGAATTCAGAAACCCCACAAATTGTGTTGTTTTGCTGCCAATGCAAATAAAGGCAGTTTAGAAATATGTAGGAAGGAACTGCAGATGCTGGTTTACACTGAAGACAGACACAAAATGCTGGAGTAACTCAGTGGGTCAGGCAGCATGTCTGGAGGGGGTATCGACCTCAAATGTCGCCCTTTTGTCTCTCCAGAGATGTTGCCTCCAGCATTTTGTGTCTGTCTTCCATTGAGAATTACAAATAGTGTACACTGTATCTCTAAACTAAACTAAATTGCTGAAATACGATTTGTAGAGCTAACAAGCGACTTAAAAAGTTAAATTATCAGAAAAACACAATTTTCTCTAAACATCTACTAAAATGTTAAATGTATTGGAAGTTTCCAATTAAATTAAAATAGATGGCTCGGAATGCAGAAAATATTAATTCTCATATAATAACTTTCGAGTCTTCTCAGCATGTTTCAAGACAAAACTGTAGAAACACGAATGCTTCAGTTATCATGTGTACTCACCAATCTTGATATTTCATCGGAGAAGGTGATGGTGCCTTGTCTCCAGGTTTATACATATACCCATTCATGAAGCAAGGACACTCCGTTCTTCAAATAAAGAGCATAAAAATAATTAATCTAGCCTTGCAATGAAATATCAGTCAAATGGAAAGAATCTGCAGTGATAGCTTTCCTTTAAAGTCATTTCTAACCTTTTCCATCTGATTTTTTAGCTTCCTCCCTACTATTGAAGGTTAGTCTGCTGAAGGTTAGAATCTTGATCTCCCAACCTACCTCGTTGCAGCCATTGAACTTTTTATTCAAGTCATAGAGCTACACAGCATGTAGAGCTACACAACTTGTCCATGTGGACCAAGATGTCTATATGTCTCTATAGATATTCCTCTAAACCCTTCCCATCCATATATGTCCACGTGTCTTTTGAAAGTCGTAATTGTATCTGCCTCGACGCTCCAAAGGAAAAAGTCTCAGCTTATCCCTATAACTCAAGCACACAAGACCCAGTAACATCCTAATGAATCTCTTCTATACCCTTTCCAGCTTAGTGGCATCCTTCCTATAACTGGAAGCGGCACAGTGGCGCAATGGTAGACTTGCTGCCTTACAACGCCAGAGACCCGGGTTCGATCCTGACTACGAGTGCTGTCTATAGAGTTGTTCGTTCTCCCTGTGACCGCGTGGGTTTTCTTCGGGTGCACCCATTTCCTCCCACACTCCCAAGACGTACAGTTTTGTAGGTTAATTGGCTTGTACAAATGATAAATTGTCCCTAATATTTAGGAAAGTGCTTGTGTATGGGTTTATCGCTGTTCGGCACAAATTCGGTGGGCTGAAGGACCTGTTTCGGCATTGTATCTCTGAAGTCTAAAGACTGGAGTCTAAAGGGCCTGTCCCACTTGGGTGTCATTTGTGCGTCACACAGGTGGCACACAAAGATTTTGTGCATCCCCAAATCCTGGGTAGCCGTGCGTGACTGCCTGCGTCACCACGCGCGCGCATCACGTGCGTAATGTCGCTCATTGTGCTAATTTCTGTTATAGGAAAAATGTTGTCAAGCTGGAAAGGTACCGAGATAGTTAAGAGGATGTTGCCAGGACTAGAGGGTGTGAGCTACAGGGAGAGGTTGAGTGGGCTGGGACTATTTGTTGGAGCATAGGAGGATGAGAGGCGATCTTATAGAGGTTTATAAGATCATGAGAAAAATAGATCGGGGTGACGCACAGAGTTTCTTGCCCAAAGCGGGTGAATTGAGGACCAGAGGACGTGAAGGGGAAAAGATTTAATAGGACTACGAGAGGAAAATTTTGCATACAGAGGGTGGTGGGTGAATGGAGCAAGCTGCCTGAGGAGGAAGTTGAGGCAGGGACTAACGCAATATTTAAGAAGTAATTAGACAGATACATGGTATAGGATATGTTTGGAGGGATATAAGCCAAATGCAGGCAGGTGGGACTAGTGTAACTGGGACATGTTGGCCAGTGTGAACAGGTTGGACCGAAGGACTTGTTTCCACACTGTATCACTCTAAGACCGACTGGCGAGAATGCCAGTTTTTCACCGTGTCTCAATACACATGACAATAATAAACTATTACCAACACAGTGACTAATCCCATGAGTGAATATCATGTTCTGCTTGGGTAGTGAACAGCCCAGTGTTGTGAACGTCAAATTCTTTAATTTTAGGTAACTTCTACAAACACCTCCCTTCACTTCCCCTCCCCTCCCACCCCTCTCTCCCTTTCCTCCACTAAACCTCTGTTAACTAATTCACCAGTTTGCAACGATGTGTCCATCTTCGGTTCATCCCAACACATCTAGAGAATTACTATCTATCTCATTGGTGACCCTTGGACTATCTTTGATCAGACTTTACTGGTTTTACCTTGCACTAAACATTATTCCCTTATCATGTATCTATGCACTGCAAATGGCTCAAGTGAAACCACGTATTGCCTTTCCATTGACTGGTCAGCAAAAGCATTTAACTGAACCTCGGTACACGTGACAATAAACTAAACTGAACTGGACAACAACATCCTTGCCCGAGGTCATCTATTGCCAGCCACAATTTGATTTTTTTTTAAAATCACTTCCAGATCTGAGATACTTAAAGGTATTGTAACGCAAGATGTTAATTCTGAAGAAAGGCCCCGATCCAAAGCATCACCTATCCATGTTCTCCAGAGACAGACATAAACTGCTGGAGTATCTCAGCGGGTCAGGCAGCATCTCTGGAGAACATGGATAGGTGACGTTTCACAGAGTGCTGGGGTATCTCAGCGGGTCAGGCAGCATCTCTGGAGAACATGGATAGGCAACGTTTCACAGCTTCTCCAGAGATGCTGGCTGACCCACTGAATTACTCCAGCACTCTGTGCCCTTGGTATGTTTATTTCCCCCATTTCACCACAACAAGATCCCATACTTTGACAAGCAAATATCAACCAAATCGCAAGAAAAGATTGTGAGGATTAGCATTGTCAAAGAACAAGGTATTGGACTGCAATTTGCTCGGGGATGTGATCTCGGAAGAAACGAACGATTCCTCACATGCTGGGCGAACATTGCTGAGTGTGCGGGTTGTAGAACATGTTCTCAGGACACCGGCATCCCTCGATGTAGCCAGAAGATGGCAGATAGTGACAGCTCCTTCCGGTGCTCAGGTGGTAACAGTTCCCTTTACACGTATAGTTGGCCAAATTGTAGACCATATGGCCGCTGCAATTCATCGCTGTGTGCCAGAGTTTAAAGAAAGAAAGAGCAATTAGTGAGCGTTGTTGGGAATTTTGAAAATTATAAGGAAGATGAGTAGGTTATTATATGTTTAACCCTAGAGCTCACATACTGGGGAAGCATGATGGGAACAATGGCCAACATAGAATGTAGTTAAAATTGCTAAAACTCAAACATTCTGCTGAAAACCAGGCTTCCTTATTTATTCGGTGGGAGGGGGGGTGGGATTACTTTGTAGTTCTGTCCAGGTTCATATCTGTTGCAGTCTTGAGATTACAGCTGTTCTTTGTCACTGTGTTTAGCAGACAAGTCTCCCAAAGGTTAACAAACTAACTTTTTAACGAGGGGACCCATTTAGTGAGTAGAATCAATTCTCCCAACAGGCACAATAATATTTATGGTATCTATTTGTTAAAAATATGGGGGAAGAGATTTCCAAAACAACATGATACGCAAGGTTAAAGTTAACTCTGGGGAAAGACAAAGATGGAAGGTTACAGACATTGATTATTGATTTATTTCAACTTCACAAGTACCCATTGTGTCATGAGGATATAAAAATGCTATAGTTACTATGGTTTATGAAAGCAGTTTGGGTTTGCTCACACTGCTTCCCGATGTGCATCACTCAGGCCTTTAATAGAACAACTTGTTCGATAGATTCACCACTGATCTATAAGCTGTTTTAGTTAATGTCTGCCTATCTGAGTAGAGTCAGATATAGGGTCACAGGTGTAGCACAAAACTTCAGTAAGAGGAATTAACTTTTTTCTGGGTCTAATTCACATGTATTCAGCTCAAAATCTCTCATTTACCCTTCTTAACCAAAGATCCTATAGATAGATCACTCGACGAAAAAGACGTAGTATGGTCATGGGCAGATTCATGGGTAATTTAAGACCCCATTTCCGTAACCGGCTTCCGACTCCGCACCAAAGATCCCATAGGATACCAGTGCGGAAACAGAAGCCGGTTACGGAAACATCCTCGTAAAAATAAAAGTTATTTGGTAAAAATCTTCTCCTTATTTTCAGAATTTTAATTTATTAACACAAACTGTTCCCCCGCAACGTTGATTACACTGCGAGTCGGGTCGGGTTATGGAAATGGATGATAAAAAGGCCCACGTTCCATTCTGTTGCATACTACACGTCAGCCCATTGCATTTAGCAGGAGTGGTCTATCTTGCTCCATTATAGGATCTTTGTTCTTAACCCCATTGACAGTTTCCTCTTTGTGATACGATTGTAGTCTTTGTAGAAATTATGGTTTACTGCACCCTCTACTCAGAATACACTGGCATTCATCAACTGTTATTTTAGTTGAGTTTAAATTAAACATCAGTAAGAGGAATTACACACGAGACACAGTACAGAAACAGGCACTTCGGCCCACCGATTCCACACCGACCAGTGATCCCCCAACACTAACACATCAGGGTCAATTTCCAATTAAACCAAGTCAATTTATCTACAAACCTGTACGTCTTTGGAGTGTGGGAGGAAACCGGGTTACCCGGGGAAACTCCACGCAGGTCACGGGACGAATGTAAAACTCTACACAGACAGCGTCCATAGTCAGGATCGAACCTGGGCCTCTGGTGCTGTGAGGCAACAACTCTACCGCTGAGCTGAGGTTCCACCCTCAGGTGAAACCACATAGAATTTACAGGAATCCCCTACTGTCCCTGTATCTGCTGAAGTACGATGATTGGAGTTTTCCCTCTGATTTTATAGGCACTTTCACACACACACTGCACCATCCACGGTGAACATCAGCAAGGGGACTTACCGCAGTCATGAACCATGGCGCGGAAGTCAATATGAACACCATACATAAGGCAGACATGGGCATAGTTGGCTAGAGATGAACACAGGCATGATTTCAGGTCTGAACAGTGGCAAACATCCTGTTTGCACTGATCATAGAACCTTTCCGGACTGATAAAATGACAGCTTTTAAATACGTGACCCTTGATGATGCTGCATTTCTCTTTTGCGTAGGCCTCTGTAAGAAAGAGAAAAAATACACACATGTGCAGTTTAGTGAT
This sequence comes from Leucoraja erinaceus, assembly GCF_028641065.1. NCBI lineage: Eukaryota > Metazoa > Chordata > Chondrichthyes > Rajiformes > Rajidae > Leucoraja > Leucoraja erinaceus. Next base: position 10,204,608 of record NC_073379.1, read on the forward strand.
AGTCAACTTTATTGTCATGTGTCCCAGATAGAACAATGACATTCGTACTTGCAGCAGCACAACACAATATGTAAACATAGTACTCTGTAAACAATATAATACAGGAGTAAAAAAAGTTCAGTGAGTGTTTAAATACATGTGAGCACATACCCACACACACACACACACACAACTACGGTATATATTCGCACACACATACATACACCTACAAACATATATGCATGCACACACAAATATACACATATGTATATATATATACACATATATACACACACACACATATATATATACACACACACACACACACACACACACATATATACACACACACACATATAACACACATATAATCTATATTACTAAAAGACTGATCTTGACCACTCCCTGTTGTTCTGTATATTGATTTTAGAAAAAGCACTGCTACTTACAGCTGTAATTTTTGGCCATCTTACTCAGAGTCTCCCTTCACTGCGCAGGACAAGAAGGATTTTTCCCATCGATTAAAAATAAAAGAGTTATTAGTGTTTAAAAAATGTCCAGATTCTCTCTCCTGAAGGCCACGCCCCTTCTGGAGGGACTATAAAACCCAGAAGTGTTGAGTGCCTCAGTGAATCTCTGCAAGATGGGGGAGCAAGAAGGTCACGTCTCTCAGTCTGATCTGTGAATAACACTGAACACATGTATACTAAACTGTGAGTGGTTATACTGACCTGTCAGTGCCCATAATGTGGTTTGAAAATATGGTTTGGAAATGCTAAAGCTGTGTTGCTTTTGGTTTGGAAAGGCTAAAGCTGTGTTGCCTAATTAAAGTTGCCTTGCCTTCTATATAATTAAAAGTCTAATCTTGACTTCCTGTTTGCATTTTATATTGATTTTAGAAAAAACGCTACCACGTGCGCTATGATTTTTTGGCCATCTTACTCAGAGTCCCCCTCCGCTCATCAGGTGCCGAGGATTTTTCCCATCGATGAAAAATAGAAGAGTTATTAGTGTTTAAAAAATGTTGAGTTTCTTGCCTGTCAATCACGCCATGAAGGACACGCCCCTTCTGGTGGGAGTGAAAGAGGGACTATAAAACCCAGAAATGTGTAGCGTAGCTCAGTCTCTGCAAGATGGAGGAGGGAGAGGTCACGACTCGCTGTCGTTAGTAGCCTTGCACCCTGCTTGCAATGATATGAAACTACAGTTGAATTTGGTGGCCTTGCACCCTGCTTGAAGTGGAATTTCACGGAATAGCTGCAAGTCAACTGCCAGCCCACCAGCCATAAGTGAGTGAGCTGCCAGCACAACAGGCTTGAGTGACTGAGTCCCCAGCCCAAGAATCCATTTGGCCCACAATGTCCATAATGCCCTCTGGAAACCAGTCCCTTCAGCCCACAACACCAATACTAGCGCTCCAGAAAGTGCGCCCCCCCCCCCCCTCCACTGGCCACCAATATTGTAATTGGTGGAGAGGTGGAATATTGCGTTGGGGGACCAGCCCTCCTGTGTGATGTTAAGACCCAACGGTTCCTACTTAGTCCAGTACTATATATACACATACATATACATCCACATAATATACACATACATATATATATAAATATACACACACACACACATACATACGTACACATAAAAAACAAGCAATAATAACAATAATAGTCCATGTAGTTCAGAGCTCATTTGATAGTTTAGTGTTGTAATCACACATTACCTGAGCTCAGCAGAGGTAATGTTGAATAAATACACTTTGTTTGTGAATTGTTGTAAAAAATAGTTTATGAGATAAGGAAAAAAAGTGTGATTTGTGAAGCCAAAGAAAGGAACACAGGTGGAAGGGGACGAGTCGGAGAGTGGGAGAATTGCATTTGGATTAAGTATGGGGCACAGGGAAATGGATGGGGGGGGAGGGTAGAAGTGGGTGGCGGTTGAATGCAGGTTAGTTACTTAAAATTGGTGCATTCAATGGTCATACCGTTAGGTTGTAGACTACCCAGGCGGAATATGCAGTGCAGCAGCGAATTGAGGACGCACCCAGACCATCACACAAACCAACCTCCCTTCCATGGACACCATTTACACCTCACGCTGCCTCGGCAAGGCCAGCAGCAAAATCAAAGACAAGTCGCACCCCAGTCACTCCCTCTTCTCCCCTTTTCCATGGGGCAAAATGTATAGAAGTGTGAAAACGCACACCTCCAGATTCAGGGACAGTTTCTTCCCAGTTGTTATCAGGCAACTGAACCATCCTGCTACAGCCAGAGAGCAGTCCTGAACTACTCTCTACCTCATTGGTGGATCTCTAACTATCTTTGATCGGATTTTGCTGGCTTTGCCTTAACTAAATCTTATTCCCTTATCATGTATCTGTACACTGCAAATGGCTCGATTGTAATCATGTATTGTATTTTCGCTGTCTGGTTAGCACGCAACAAAAGCTTTTCACTGTCCCTCGGTGCACGTGACAATGAACTAAACTAAACTGAACTGAGTGTGGCCAAATGTGAACTGGAGGAACAGCACCTCATATTTCTGCCAGCTATAATAGGATCCCAATATCCGTCACATTTTCCCCCTCCTTATCCCTTTCACTTTCCGATGCAAGCTATTTCACTGCGACTCCCTGGACCGCTCATCCTTCCCCACCCACTTCTCAGCATACCAGGTTCTTTCCATAGGAGGTGCATTACCTATCGCCTCACCTCCTCCCTCACCACCACCCGGAAACTTTATTCCTTGGCACGCAGGAGGCTGGGGGGTGATCTTATCGAAATGTGTCAAGATGGGAATAGATAGGGTGAATGCACACTTTTACCCAGAATACAGGAATCGTGAATCAGAGGACATAAGGGTTTCAGGTTCAAGTGTATAAAATTATAAGAGGAATAGATCAAGCAGGTGCACAGTCCCTTGCCCAGAATAGGGGAATCGAGGGCCAGAGGACATTTCGAAGTCACGTGAGTGACTATGTGATGAGCCTGCCAGCCCGCATGCACGTCAATACGTCGATGCATGTCGCGGGAATCGGAACTGCTCTGGCAGGTAAGCCAATTTTGTTTTCAGGAACGGGCCGCTGCGGTACAGCGGACCCGGAGTAGCTGACGGGGCGCAGCCTGTGCAGCTGCCGCCATTGGAGCTCCGAACATGAGCAGGTGGCCGGATTTGGAGGCCACCGTGGAGGCTCCGTAAGGAGCTGGCAGGATACAAAATTGCGGCTGCCGGCGCGGCCAGGTCAGCGACCGCTGTAAAGGATTAGCAGCAGCAGGGATTGTTTTTGAACAGCCGCGGCCAGGACAGCTACCGCCATGGAAGCTCAGCTGCTGGGCCAGCGTTCGCTGTGGGGGTTCCCACAGCACCTAGAATTTAAAAAATAGCTGCTGCCGGCTGAGGTCGGCACAGCATATGCTGTAGAGCAGCGTATAGCATATGCTCTATTTATACGGCAGCTATAAATAGAGCTGGCGGTTGAGAATAGCGGCTGCTGCTCGGTCACGTCTGTGACTATCGTGGCAGAATGGGGCCTCATTGGAGCAGGCAGCTGTTCGGAGCATCTCACGGGCAATGCCTGTACAGATTGATGCTCTGAAAGGGAGTCAGCCAGAGGCCTGAGGAGGCAACACCTGGTTCCGGGTTGCGTTCTATTTCCTCCCCTAAGAAACTTTGTTGAGGCTCCAGAAGGGAGCAAGGAGCTCCTGGCTTAGGAAGCTTTTTGAGCTGTGTCTATCAGACACCTGTGGGAGCAACACCTGATTCAGGGTTGCTTCATAATAATTTCCGCTCAGTAGAGGGGACTGTTGGAGATTCTTTCCTAAGGATGTAGAAGAGAAATGGAGGACATTTAAAGGAAAAGGAAATTTTAAAGAGTACAGAATCTTTATGTTCCTGTTCGGTTGAAAGGAAACAGTAAAAATTGGAAAGAGTCTTGGTTTTCAAGGGAAATTGGACATCTTGTTCGGAAAAAGAGGGAGATCTACAATAATTATAGGCAGCATGAAGTAAATGAGGTGCTTGAGGAGTATAAGGAATGTAAAAAGAATCTTAAGAAAGAAATTAGAAAACCTAAAAGAAGATATGAGGTTGCTTTGACAAGTAAGGTGAAAGTAAATCCAAAGGGTTTCTACAGCTATATTAATAGCAAAAGGATAACGAGGGATAAAATTGGTCTATTGGAGAGACAGAGTGGACAGCTATCTGCAGAGTCAAAAGAGATGGGGGAGATATTGAACAATTTATTTTTTTCGGTATTCACCAAGGAGAAGGATATTGAATTATGTGAGGTAAGGGAAACTAGTAGAGTAGCTATGGATACTATGAGTTTCAAAGTAAAAGAAGTACTGACACTTTTGAAAAATATAAAAGTGGATAAGTCTCCAGGTCCTGACAGGATATTCCCTAGGACATTGAGGGAAGTTAGTGTAGAAATAGCCGGGGCTATGACAGAAATATTTCAAATGTCATTAGAAATGGGAATAGTGCCCGAGGATTGGCGTACTGCGCATGTTGTTCCATTGTTTAAAAAAGGTTCTAAGAGTAAACCTAGCAATAATAGACCTGTTAGTTTGACTTCAGTGGTGGGCAAATTAGTGGAAACTTGAAATTTTTGAAGAGGTTACTAGGGAAATTGACGAGGGTAAAGCAGTGGATGTTGTCTATATGGACTTTAGTAAGGCCTTTGACAAGGTTCCTCATGGAAGGTTGGTTAAGAAGGTTCAACTGTTGGGTATAAATGCAGGAGTAGCAAGATGGATTCAACAGTGGCTGAATGGGAGACGCCAGAGGGTAATGGTGGGTGGCTGTTTTTGTCGGGTTGGAGGCAGGTGGAGTGGGGTGCCTCAGGGATCTGTTTTGGGTCCTTTGTTGTTTGTCATGTACATCAATGATCTGGATGAAGGTGTGGTAAATTGGATTAGTAAGTATGCAGATGATACCAAGATTGGGGGTGTTGTGGATAATGAAGAGGATTTCCAAAGTCTACAGAGTGATTTAGGCCATTTGGAAGAATGGGCTGAAAGATGGCAGATGGAGTTTAATGCTGATAAATGTGAGGTGCTACACCTTGGCAGGACAAATCAAAATAGGACGTACATGGTAAATGGTAGGGAATTGAAGAATGCAGCTGAACAGAGGGATCTGGGAATAACCGTGCATAGTTCCTTGAAGGTGGAATCTCATATAGATAGGGTGGTAAAGAAAGCTTTTGGTATGCTAGCCTTTATAAATCAGAGCATTGAGTATAGAAGCTGGGATGTAATGTTAAAATTGTACAAGGCATTGGTGAGACCAAATCTGGAGTATGGTGTACAATTTTGGTCACCCAATTATAGGAAGGATGTCAACAAAATAGAGAGAGTACAGAGGAGATTTACTAGAATGTTGCCTGGGTTTCAACAACTAAGTTACAGAGAAAGGTTGAATAAGTTAGGTCTTTATTCTCTGGAGCGCAGAAGGTTAAGGGATACTGAGTTGGATGATCAGCCATGATCATATTGAAGGGCGGTGCAGGCTCGAAGGGCCGAATGGCCTACTCCTGCACCTAATTTCTATGTTTCTATGTTTCTAAGGGGGGGACTAGATAGAGGTCTTTAAAATGATGAGAGGGATAGACAGAGTTGATGTGGACAAGCTTTTCTCTTTGAGAATAGGGAAGATTCAAACAAGAGGACATGACTTCAGAATTAAGGGACAGAGGTTTATGGGTAACATGAGGGGGAACTTCTTTACTCAGAGAGTGGTAGCGGTGTGGAATGAGCTTCCAGTGGAAGTGGTGGAGGCAGGTTCGTTGGCATAATTTAAAAATAAATTGGATAGGCATATGGATGAGAACGGAATGGAGGGTTATGGTATGAGTGCAGGCAGGTGAGACTAAGGGAAAATAATTGTTCGGCACGGACTTGTAGGGCCGAGATGGCCTGTTTCCGTGCTGTAATTGTTATATGGTTATAATAAGTGACTCCAACTATGTGGATATCGATAAAGCAATCAAATCCTTGAACTAATGCGGGATATTCTTCATTTTAATCGTGTGAACAAAATATTCTCTGTGCACTGGAGGCATTAACAGGCGGCTCCATCCATATGCCTGTGGCAGCACCTGGCTCAGGGTTGCAGTATTCCTCTCACTCTGATGAGGGGTGTATTGTTGAATATTACAGAGGTGACTCCGATTATGGGAATATTAAGAGGATATCTGAATCCAATGATTTATCGATGATATGTGGGAGCTACCAGCTCTTGTCACATATTTGCCATCCCTTTGGGGATAGGAGATTCACTGGAGGAAGATCTCTATAGTGCCATAAGTGGAACAGTTAATCATTGGTTATTCTCCCATTGTTGATCAACATCAAGCAAGCAACTCATAGTGGTGTGGAATGTTTATCAGTAAGTTATTATGCAGATATTTATCTACTGGTTTCCTCATGAGAGCAGAATCTTTTAAGTTGAAGCAGCTGATTCAGCACAAAGAACATACGCTTTACTCAATCTCTGGCTCCATCTCTGGGTCATATCTGACATGAGGGTAGCTTGTTATGAGAATGATCTCATAAAGCTAAACGGGCATGGTTGGGTACAAGTTGGAGTTGCATATCTACCAGATTGGAGATTGGGGGTGTTATTATGTATACAGGTACACAGAGTTTGCGGGTATCTATGCAATGAAGGATACTTTCTTCATTGTTAATTAATAGTTTCAAGAGATTGTTGGTGGCTCATTAGCAGCCAATAGAATGGATATTCCCATTTGTCCATCTTCTTGCAACAGCAGGAGGTTTACATAGTGCACTTTCAGAAGTTATAACATTTTGGTTGAATATGTCTGAATGATTGCAGAAAGAATTCTGTATAGTGTGGCATGAGTTATTGTCTAACTCAAAAGCCAATTGGGACTATGGTCCGATTAAGAGCAATGGCCATGTATGCAATTTAGCATCATGTTGTTAATAACCCATGTCTTTTTACCATTTATGGTTTTATCTGTTTAAGTGTTTCACACACAGATTGGGTTACTGCATGAAACCACATTGCTTTGAAAGCTTCACGTAGTCACTCACGTGACTTCAAACTAAAATAGAAAAATTTAACAAGAACTTACCGTTTGAGGTTTGATCTTTATTTTATGAGAAGTTGAAGTGAGGGAATACGTGCCCTCCACTCCCAACCCTGATTCTCATAAAAGATCACCCGTTAACTCTAGTCTCGTTAGTCTTTCTATAGTTTAAGTTCTTCAACTAGTCTGTGGTTTCATACAGTTGCTCTGAAGATTGGCACGCATGCGGGCTGGCGGGCTCTTCACGTATATTCCCTCACTTCAACTTCTCATAAAATAAAGATCAAACCTCAAACGGTAAGTTCTCGTTTAAACTTTGTTTTTTCACACAAACTGTTGTGGGTGAATCAAGCGAGCTGCCAGAGGAGGTAGTTGAGGCTGGGACTATCGCAACGTTTAAGAAACAGTTAGACAGGTACATGGATAGGACAGGTTTTGAGGGATATGGGAAAAATGCAGACAGGTGGGACTAGTGTAGCTGGGACATGCTGGGATGTGGAGCTGGGACATGTGCACGTTAGGTAAAAGGGCCTGTTTCCACGCTGTATGAATCTATGACTAGGACTAGAGGGGCAAGATTTAATAGGAAGCTGAGGGGCAACCTTTTCACACAGAGGGCTGTGAGTGTATGGAATGAGTTGCCAGGGGACGTAGTTGAGGCAGGTAAAATAACAATATTTAACATGTATTTGGACAGGTACATGGAAAAGAATGGTTCAGGGAGGATCCGGGCCAAACGCAGGCAAATGAGACTAGTTTGAGTGGGGTATCTTGGTTGGTATGGGCAAGTTGGGACGAAGGACTTGTTTCCCTGTTGTACGGTTGGAATGGAGAATCGGTTACCTTTCTCGAGGCTGCCCTTACAAGGCTCAAAGACAGGTAACGTAGGTATGTCAACACATTGCGGGCTTGCTTTCCAGGAGTTTACAAAGGCCTTTGGGACAAAATCAATTAAGTAACTTGACGACCTGTGGAATAAATAATAACATGTTAGCTCACAGAATTAGTTAGGTCCTCTTTCCCCTTACAGTATCTCTAAACTAAACTAAACTAAATGCAGTGTCGTGCATGTTTGTCAGTGTCAAGACATATTTGTTAATATTTATTCTTTATTTTTGGGTTTCCAGGCATCAGGGGCAAGGCCAGCGTTGATTGCCTGCTCTGGACTAGTTCAGAGTGGACTACTTTGGGAGGTTTGGAGACATGTAAAGACCAGACCAGGACAGTGCAGCAGAGAGTCTTCACTCAAGATTTGTGAACCAGATAGGTTTCACAATTCAACAGCAATTTCCTTTTTATTTACTCCAGCATTTTGTGTCTATCTGAGTTAAAAACCCATTCTTCTCTCCAGAGATGCTGCCTATCCCGCTGAGTTACTCCAGCATGTTGTGTCTATCATTGATTTAAACCAGCATCTGCAGTTCCTTCATACTTCTTTATTAATGGTTGATTAATTTTTAAAATTTCACTTCATCTTCCACCTGTGCTCATTACCGACCTCGGGACAAAATAATGAATTTAATAATTTCATATACCCAACCTTTAATCCTCTCGTCAGAATCGATCAGATCATTTACCTGTAACCATAACAGCTTTTCTCGCTCCCCTGCTCCTCCCTCAAGCACACACTATTTTTAGTATTCACTTTTCATTCATTTTTTCAGCTGCTGTGTTCTGTATCTAATTTTGTACATTTCTGTTTCTGAGCTCACATTTATCTCTTCAATTGACCTCCTGAGATTTGATTTATAAACTTTCACTCTCTGTGGTTGCTCTAAAGTGCTGGAGTAACTCAGCGGGTCAGGCAGCATCTGTGGAGAACATGGATAGGTGACGTTTCACAGAGTGCTGGAGTAACTCAGCGGGTCAGGCAGCATCTCTGTAGAAGCAACATTTTGCTCAGGACACTTTTTCAGACTATCTGTGTTCTCCAGAGATGTTGATTATTCACAGGTAACATTTCGGACTAATATATCTGGATTACTAGATCAGTACATCAATCACTGCACTGCTGTCAATCTCCAAATTTACAAAATAAGTGAATAGCAGCAAAGGTTGGAGGCACTGATGCCCACAACTATAAACAGCAACGTTTGGAGATTACTTACATGAAATCACTCGGGTGATTCCGGTTAAAAGTTCCACAAAGGCCCAAAGTTTCTCCAATGAAAGATGGTTGGATGATTACGTAGACTCTCCCTCCCTTGAAATCGTACTGGATATGGACACCAGTTCCACTCAGAATCTCGATGAACATTGATGTGGCTCGGCGAATAGTCAGGATCGGGACTACAAAATAAAATGAAGAAGTTACAAACACAATTTGAATCAAGTGGGTTGACCGGTTTTAGGTTAATTGGTGTCATGTTTAGTTTAGATAGACACAAAATGCTGGAGTAACTCAGCGGGTCAGGCAGCATCTCTGGAGAACATGGATAGGTGATGTTTCTAGTCGAGACCCTTCTTCAGACTGAGAGTCAGGGGAGAGGGAGACACAGATATAAGGAAGGGTAAGGTGTGAAAATGAGACATCAAAGGGTCTGAGGGTCAAGGAAACTATAGAATAGATTGTTAGCTGGGAGAAGGTGACCACAGAAATAAAATGTAATCAGGGGCACGACAAAAACTAGTCGAATAACTAGGTAGGGGGAGGAGCGTTGAGGAGGTGGGGTTAATTTGGTTTAGAGATACAGCATGGAAATAGGCCCTTCAGTCAACTGAGTCTGCACTGACAACGATCCCAGCATATTTACGCCACCCTACAGACATTAGGGACAATTTTAGATTTATACCAAGCCAATTATATTGTAGAAAGCATTTCATCCTGATGCATCACAACTTGGCTTGGGAAGACTGCAATAAATTGCAGCAAATTGTGGACACAGCCCAGACCATCACACAAACCAACCTCCCTTCCATCGACTACATCTACACTTCACGCTGGCTTTACCTTGTACTAAACGTTATTCCCTTATCATGTAACTGTACATTGTGAATGGCTGGATTGTAATCATGTATTGTCTTTCCGCTGACTGGTTAGCGCGCAACAAAAGCTTTTCACTGTACCTCGGTACACGTGACAATAAACTGAACTGTGATATGCAGCTACATGAACTGTACCTCCTCCATTTGTATCTCTTTAGAGGGTTGAGAAAACCCAGGCACTTCTCTCAGCCACTTTCCTAACTCACCTTACAAACAATATAGGAAGAAAGTCAGGGAATATTTTCACTTCTGGAGCTGTGCCCCTGCCTTCGATGGGTCCCATTTTACTAATCAGACTTTACCGTAAATCCGTGTGGCTTTGCTGTTTCTGGTTGGCAGTCTGTTCTTGTTTAGTTTAGTTTAGTTTAGAGAAACAGGCCCTTCACCCCACCGAGTCCGCACTGACCTATCCTACACACACTAGGGACAATTTACAATTATACCAAGCCAATTAACCTACAAACCTGTATGTCTTTGGAGTGTGGGAGGAAACTGAAGGTCTTGGAGAAAACCCACGTGGTCACGGGGGGGTGGAGGGAAAGTACAAATTCCGTACAGACAGCCCTCGCAGTCGGGATCGAACACGCGCCTCTGGCAAGGAAAGCGCTGTTAGGTAGCAACTCTACCGCTGTGCCACTACCGCCCTGTTTAAATGAGGGCCATCAAAAAGATCACTCAGGCCCCTTGTTAGTGATGCCACAATGCTTCAACATCATTTTCACTCCGAGAAAGGTTGTTGCAGAGCTGCCGAGGGTTAACAGATGTGAATGAAAATCAAACATATTTATCTCAGGTGTGTTGGGATTTACCTGTCTCATAGACGTAGGGAAGCCCAATTTCTCTCTGTCCAAGATACACACGGCCAGTTTTAGTTAGCTTAATTGACATTCCAAACCCCTTGATTGTCAGGATGATGTATTCAATACAGATACCACTATCATCCTGAGGAAAACAAAATAATCGAATTGTGTCATTCTATTTAAGAGCAGCAACTTTGATCTTTTTTACCTTGCACGAAAGGGTATTCCCTTATCATGTATCTGTACGCTGGTAATAGGTCGATTGTAATCATGTATTGTCTTTCTGCTGACTGGATAACACGCAACAAAAGCTTTTCACTGTACCTTTACACACGTGATGATAAACTAAACAATAAAACTAAATTGAACAACTGGTTTGTACAGTTTAGTTTAGTTTAGTTTAGAGACACAGCACAGAAACAGGCACTTTGGCCCACCGAGTTCGCACCGACCAGCGATCCCCGCATATCAACACTACCCTACGCACACTGGGAGAATTATACTGAACCAATTAAACTACAAACCTGTACGTCTTTGGAGTGTGGGAGGAAACCGAAGATCTTGGGGAAAACCCACGTCAGTCACAGGAAGAATTTAGTTTGGTTTAGTTTCGAGAAACAGCGCGGAAACAGGCCCTTCGGCCCACTGGCTCCGCGCCGACCAGCAATCCCCGCATATTAACTAGGGACAATTTTTACATTTACCAAGCCAATTAAACCTAGAAACCTGTACATCTTTGGAGTGTGGAAGGAAACCGAAGATCTCAGAGAAAACCCACGCAGATCACGGGATACAAACTCTGCACGGACAGCACCCGTAGCCTCACAGCACCCGAGTCTCTGGTGCTGTGAGGTAGCAACTCTCCCGTTGCACCACCACACCACCCCGTTGATCAACACAATTGAATATCCCTTTTCAAGCTTTCCCGACTTTGAGTGGTGGTTTCAGTACCTCCAAACAACCCACCCTATGATTTTTCCTGTTCAACTTCCACTATCAATTAATCTTGGAGAGGTTCAAACTTGAAAGATTTTGTCTCGTACACTCTACAGTTCTTTAGAAGCTAAACACAAGCCCCTGTCCCACTATGCGAGTTTACTCAAGAGCTCTCCCGAGTTTAAAAAAAAAAATCAAACTCGTGGTAAGTTCATCACAAGTATTTTTTTACTCTTGGACATTTTTCACAGTGTTGAAAAAACTTCACGAGTTACCGCATTTCCCGAGCACCTGCCGTTAGCATTATGAGCCACTACGAGACATCCACGAGCTCCTACGTACCCGCTACGTACATTCCCAGAGTTCGAATCAGGGGAAAACTCGGGAAAACTCTTGAATTACCTTGTACAGTGGGACAGGGCCTTAACTGTAAAACACTTTATACTGACTAAACACTGTCTCAGACAAAAATTGCTGAAGTAAGTCAGCGGGTCAGGCAGCAGCTCTGGAGAACGTGGTAGATGACTTTTTGGGTCGAGACCTATTCTTCAATCTTTCAAACATTTAAGAAGAATTGAAGTGTTTGGAAACTAGGAGATCAGGTAGGTCGAGGCAGACTGAGCAGTGGAAAGGTTCCCAGCCACGACTTGGAGCCTCTCAGTGTAATAAAACTTCTTTGAGAACAGAGTGTTCAAAATAATTGAATTGAATCAATGGAAATCATTAATCAATTGGCAAAAGCTGATCGTCAAATCGTTTGATGTAGTGAACGTTCTTAACTCACAGAACACGTTGAAAATTTAACAAATTGTAGTAATGAAGAAAGTCAGGCAGATGTAATGTGTTGCAATTCAGTAATCGTAGGAAGTTAAATACTGAGGCAAGATGCAATCCATGTTCCAACTCTACAGAACGGCAGACACAAAAAGCTGGAGTAACTCAACGGTTCAGGCAGAATCTCTGGAGAGAAGGAATGGGCGACGTTTTGGGTCGAGACTCTTCTTCAGACTGAGACTCAGGGGAAATGGAAACAGATATAGGCGGTGATGTAGAGAGATACAGAACAAATGAATGAAAGATATTCTTGTTTCATAATGAAAGATATTCTTGACCCACAAAGGTGGCGTACAGGTGCATAAAGTGATCAGAATAACTCAATGAGGCAAATGGAGACAACGAACAGGGTTGAAGCACAACTGAAAACATTCCTGGGGAAGGGAGGAATCAGGGGATGAATGGAAATGTTGGTATTGAACATGGTGTCAAGTGGAAATTATTCCCTCTGCCTGCACATGATCCATATCTAAAAGCCTCTTAAATGCCACTATCGTATCTGCCTCCATCACCACCCCTGGCAGCGCATTCCAGGTACCCACCACCTCCATGTAAAAATACTTGCCCAGCACAACTTTCAAACTTCCCCCTTCTGACCTCTAGTCCTTGAACCAGTGAATGGACAAGAGCTATTTTGGGATGCATATCTGAGGAAGGATGTCTGGCTCTGGATAGGGTCCAGAGGAGGTTTACAAGAATGATCCCAGGAATGAGTGGGTTAACATATGATGAGCATTTGATGGCACTGGGCCTGTACTCGCTGAATTTAGAAGAATGAGGGGGAACCTCAATGAAACGTACAGAATAGTGAAAGACTTGGATAGAGTGGATATGAAGAGGATGTTTCCACTAGTGGGAGAGGCTAGGACTAGAGGTCGTAGCCTCAGAATTCAAAGGATGCTCCTATAGGAAGGAGATGAGGTTCAATTTTAGTCAGAGGGTGGTGAATCTGTGGAATTCTGTCCCAGAAGGCTGTGGAGTCAATAAATATATTTAAGGCAGAGATAGATAGATTCTTAATTAGTATGGGTGTCAGGGGTTATGAGGAGAAGGCAGGAGAATGGGTTAGGAGGGAGAGCTAGATCAGCCATGATTGAATGGCGGAGTAGACTTGATGGGCCGAATGGCCTAATTCTGCTTTTATCACTTATGACCGTATGAGCTACTTATGTTCCATAAATGCAATTATCTGGACACAAAGGGTTGATTTGCATTTTGTCTCCTCTTTCTGCATAAAACAAGGAATGTAAACCTGTGAAAGAGAGATCCATGCAGTAGCCTCTACCTTAGTTCATATCCGACAGAATTACTTTCACGCTCACTCATCTTACCATTTGGCATGTGTTTGTGCCAATGTAGATAACAAAAGCATTCGTTTTCACTAAGATATGGACACATCCGCCGAAGAAGTAATATCGAGTCCCATCAAATGTTGTAATATACTGACTCCCAGTGACCGAACAAAAGACTGCAGGAATACAAGCATATGGAGATTAGTTTGTGAAGCAATTATAAAAACAGCAACTGCCGATAAAATGGAATAAAATGATCATTTATGAAAATACAGAAAACTATTAAAAAAGACAACTGACCTATTGACCACCATCTGCTCACGAGATCATTTTCTAACCATGTATTTAGTTGACCGGGGAGTTGCAGAGGGAACAGTCTCTGCGGAGAGCAGAAAGGGAAGATGTGGCTGGTGGAGGGATCCCGTTGGAGGTGGCGAAAATGCCGGAGGAATATGTGTTGTAAGGGGGAGGAAAAATATGAAGTTGGTATATCCCTTTTGCGTGGTTTTCATGATAGAGCTTTTGGTTTTTTTGGGCTTTTTTTCTTTCTTTTCTAGAGTCTATTTCTTAATTATTTTCTCTAACTAATGGGTTTATTTTTTTATTGATCACTCTTTTACACGGACACAACTTTCTCTACTTTCTTTATTTCTATCTTTCCTTAAAGCTTTAAAAATGAAGGGGTACAATAAATGTAATAAGATATATCTGGCTTGTACTATTGTAATTTACTGTACTTCTAATAAATTAAAATATTTTTTTAAAAGGAATATGTGTTGGACGCGACGGCTGATGGGGTGAAATGTGAGGACAAGAGGAACTCTGTCCCTGTTGCGACAGGGGGGAGGGGGAGTAAGAGCGGAGCTGCGGGATATGTAGGAGACCCTAGTGAGAGTCTCATCAATGATGGAAGAGGGGAACCCCGTTCCCTAAAGAATGAGGACATCTCCAATGTCCTCGTATGGAACACCTCATCTTGGGCGCAGATGCGGCGTAGATGGGGGAATTGGAGTAGGGGGTAAAGTCTCTACAGGAAGCAGGGTGGGAAGAAGTGCAGTCTAGATAGCCGTGGGAGTCAGTGGGTTTGCAATAAATATCCAATAGCTGGGGTCCAAAACTGAACACAATACCACAAATGCAGCCTCATCGACGTCTTGTATTTTGTAACATAACATCCCCTTCTATGCTCTATACCCCGACTGCTCAGTCTTCTTGACCACCTTATCTACCTGACACATCCACTTTCATGGAGAGATGTACCTAGAGGTGCTCCTAGATCCCACTGCTTTACAACACTCTCCACAGCTCTGACATTCACTGTGAACATTTGGCCCTGTTCCCAAAAATGCAACACCTCACACTTATCTGCATTAAACTCCATCAACCATTCCTCAGCCCACTTGCCCAACATATAAAGTTCTTGCTGTAACTTGTGATAACCATCTGTTCTATCTATAATATCAGTGTCGTCTGCAAACTTACTAATCCTGCCTTTACATATAAACCACAAACAGTAACGAGCCCAGCATCAAACCCTGAGGCACACCACTTCTGGATTATCTTACCATTTAGAAAATAGTCAATGCCTTTATTCCTTCTACTAACTTTATTCTGACCCCACACTTTGCTACACTATATTCCATCTGCCAATTCTCTGCCCACTCTCACAACCTTGCCAAGTCCTTCTGCAGAGTCCCTGCTTTCTCGACATTAACTGCCCCTCCACCTATTTTTGCATCATGTTCTTAAGTGCCTGGTGGGGGTGAGGTCCACACATGAAATGACAGGCATTGCTCTGGAAGGCTAATTAGCTGCTACGATCGCTTCTGCTGTCTGAGAGCTCCGTTCCTTTGGTAGGGCAGGAAGAAGAGGTGGAGTGGAATTACAGCATGCTCTGTAGATAGATACAAAATGCTGGAATAACTCAGTGGGACAGGCAGCATCTCTGGATATTTGGATATTTTTTCAGGGTCTGACGAAGGATCTCGACCCAAAACGTCACCCATTGAGTCTGAAGAAGGGTCGCAACCCAAAACATCACCCATTCCTTCTCTCCAGAAATGCTACCTGTCCAAGATTCAAGATTCAAGAAATTTATTGCCATGTCAACAAGTTGATAGGAATGTGTCTTGGTTCGCTCTCAGACAGATACAATACAGTACAATAGAACCACCACATACACCACAATAAATAATACAGACAATACCATACGAAGGACAATATATACAGGAAGGACAGTACCCAGCAGCGTCTAGGTGGCTGATCTAGCACTCTGGTGCCAGGATAACAGCCTCCTCTTGAACATCAAAAAAACAAAGGAGCTGATCATGGACTTTAGGAGGGCACATCATCCGAGGATGTACACTCCATTGAGGATAAATGGGGATCCTGTGGATAGGGTGAACTGTTTTAAATATCTGGGAGTCCACATCTCCGAGGATATGACATGGGCATCACACGCCTCAGCACTCGTGAGTAAGGCAAAGCAGCGCCTTTACCACCTCAGGCAATTGAGGAAATTCAGAGTGTCTCCGAGGATCCTCCAGTGCTTCTACGCAGCGGCGGTGGAAAGCATCTTGTCCGGGAACATTACCATCTGGTTTGGGAATTGCTCTGCCAAGGACAAGAAGGCTCTGCGGAGAGTAGTGCGTTCGGTCGAACGCACTATGGGAACTTCACTCACCCCCCTCCAGGAACTATACAACAGGAGGTGCAACTCCAGAGCAAATAAAATCATGGGAGACCCCTTCCACCCCTGCAACGGACTGTTCCAGCTGCTACGGTCAGGCAAACACCTCCGTTGCCATGCAATGAGAACGGAGAGGTTGAGAAGGAGTTTCTTCCCAGAGGCAATTCGGACTGTAAACGCCTATCTCACCAGGGACTAACTCTACTGAACGTTTTTTCCTTCCTTTATTTATTATGTAAAAGAATATGTGTGTTATGATTGTGTTTATAATTTGTTTGGTTGTTTTGTTGTTTGTCTTTTGCACAAAAGTCCGTGAGCATTGCCACTTTCATTTCACTGCACATCTCGTATGTGTATGTGACAAATAAACTTGACTTGACTTGACATATTAAGCGTAAGTGCAAGTGCAAAAGAAAGTGCAAAGTGCAAATTCAAATATCTGATGGCTTGGAGGTAGGTGCTGTCTCTGAAGCGAGTTGTTTTACTTTTAATGCTTCTATATCTCCTTCCTGATGGGAGGAGATTAAAGAGGTAATGTGCCGGGTGAAAGTGATCTGCTATGATTTTTTGGCCTTTCTGGTGAGTCTTGTTGAGTAAAGTTGAGTAAAGTCCTGCTGAGTTACTCCAGCGTTTGGTGTCTATCTTCGGCATAAACAGCATCTGTGGTCCCTTCCTACACATACAGCATACCCAGGCGGCCAGATCCTAATTTCAAGAGACCAACCACATGATAATTTTCCTCTTTCTATTCTTTCTCAAGGGTTTTAAATGATCTCCAAAGATCCATAGAATTTAATCAATTTCCTCTTATGTTTTTAATCTGTTCACTGTTTAAGGATAAAGGGGAAATCTTTTAGGACTGAGATGAGAAAAACATTTTTTATACAGAGAGTGGTGAATCTCTGGAATTCTCTGCCACAGAAGGTAGTTGAGGCCAGTTCATTGGCTATATTTAAGAGGGAGTTAGATGTGGCCCTTGTGGTTAAAGGGATCAGGGGGTATGGAGAGAAGGCAGGTACAGGATACCGAGTTGGATGATCAGCCATGATCATATTGAATGCGGTGCAGGCTCGACGGGCCGAATAGCCTACTCCTGCACCTATTTTTTATGTTTCTATGTTTCTATAACACAATAAATAATAGCAAGAGTGTGCCTAAAGTACATCACTTACCTGGACAGTCCAAGTCACTGCAATCCATCTGCCCTCCATGGCAATTGCTACAAAACACAAATTAAATGTTTTAAATCAGCACCGAAGAACAAATAGAGTAGAGATAATGTTTATTGACGATTTTCTTTGCATTTTTTATTCTTTTTCCCTTATCGCTCACCCTTAACTATGGTAACATGCCACAATACACATCCTAAGGCCACAGGCTCAGCCTTCCAATCCAGCAGCACACTTGCTGGTCAGATGCAGAAACATAGACCTCAGTGACTTTGATGATATTAATACAATTTATTGTCAATGTAAATACATACAACAACATTTCAACCTACAATTTTCTAACTGCACATTCTCAGAATAGTGACACAAAATGCTGGAGTAACTCAGCAGGACAGGCAGCATCTCTGGAGAGAAGGAATGGGTGATGTTTCGGGTCAAGACCCTTCTTCAGACAGATGTCAGGGGAGAGGGAGATACAAAGATAAGGAAGTGTAAGGTGTGAAACCACGACAAAGGGGATGGAGACCAAGGAAAATGTGGAATAGATCATTGTTAGCTGGGAGAGGGTAACAACAAAGCAAACAGAGATAAAATGCACTCTGACTTTTTTTCTTTGGGGCACAGGACGACGAGGATTGATCTTATAGTGGGGCAAGATAGTGTTTCCTCAGGATAGAGGATTCATTGTCTGTCCACTGACTGGATAATACGCAACAAATGCTTTTCACTGTGACGATAAACTAAACTGAACTGAACTGAAGAATGAGAGGGCATAATTTCAGGTGAGAGGGGAAAGATTTAATGGGAACCTGAGGGGCAGCTTTTTCACACAAAGGGTGGTGGGTGTATGGAACGGGCTGCCAGAGGAGGTAGTTGAGGCAGACACTACAACAATATTTAAAGGACTGAAGGCACATAGATGGGCATACCTTCACAGAGGGAAGGGGGGGCAGTGAGAGAGGAGGTTGCTAAACTGTCTTTGGAGAGGAATGGTTTAGAGGGCTATGAGCCAAATTCAGGCACATAGGACTAGCTTAGTTGGGGCATGAAGATTGGCACGGACAATTTGGGCCAAAAGGTCCGTTTCCACACTGTATGATTCTAAAAGGCAGTTATGATGTAAATATATCCTGCTGTCAGTCCCAAGCTGTTTATCTCACCCACAATCAACTCCCACTCCACATATGAAGCACAGGACCCTCTGATTTGCAACTCTGGTGCCCCTGGAGCCCAGCACAATCTATGGGCATACTATTCATTGGACCATTCCTTAAACTTTTCATAGAATAATTAACAATGTGGCATAAGAAATTGCAGAAGATGGGATTTTAAACAAAACACAAAGTGCTGGAGGAACTCAGTGGACCAGGCAGCATCATGGGCAGGTGGCATTTTGAGTTGGGTAACTCTTCTTTAGACTGATGGGGGAGAGGGAAGAAATCTGTAAAACAGAAGTGGGGGCAGTGTAGGAAGGAACTGCAGATGCTGGATTAAACCGAAAGATAGACACAAAATGCTGGAGAAACTCAGCGGGATAGGCAGCATCTCTGGAGTGACGTTTCAGGTCGAGACCTTTCTTCACACTGTGTGAGGGGAGAGGTGGACAGGTGGATACAGGTGAGGGGAGGTGATGGAGGCGGGTGGAGTCTGACAAATGACAGGAGTGAAAAGGAGAAACAACGTGTAAAGGAAGAATGAAGAGGAGTAGTGAAATGTAAAGCAGGAAGCAGGTCAATGGGTGGAAGGTGATGGAGGTCTGGGAAAGAGGGGGAGATAACTAAGAAATGTGGGAGTCAGGATGGAAAAGGGGTTTACTGAGGGGAAAAGAGGCAGGGTGACTATGAGGGGGTTGGAGTCGGCGGGAGAGATGGGATGGGGAAAGATGGGGGTTATTGGGTGAAATTGGAGAATTCTCAGTTGATACAGTCTTCCCAACATAATTACTGCTGGCTTACCATTTTAGACAAAACAACTGCATGTTCATTCCACTCTGAAACACTTGTCCATTATATGTGCATGGGCAGTTGCGAGGTTGGATGCATGTCCCATGATAAGAAACATAACCTGAACACAAATAATCATAATGAGTTATTCGTCCAAACATACCATCTGACCCAGCAGCTAATGGTGCACAACACATTGGTTTATCAGTGATTAATGAGCCTGTCCCACATAGGCAATTTTTTCGGCGACTGTCTTAGTCATAGCAGGTCAATGAAAAATCGGCGACTGGATCCACCAACGACAAGGTCTACGACAATGTCTACAACAACTTACCACTTGGTCGACGTCCAGCAACGGCAAGCTACCGACAACCGGCGACCCATTAGGGCGTCCACCTACGACCACACCTACGACAACCTACGTCCACCCGCGACAAGCTACGACAAGGTAAGACAATTCAGTCGCCGGTACCTGTCGCCAGTTGACGTAGGTTGACGTTGTTAGTCGCCGAAGTCAACACCGGCGCCAACCTACATCATCCTGGTGACAACCTACCACAGCACCTACGTCGGGAGAAGTCAAGCTACGCTCATTGGCGTCACGCCAACCGTCACCGACTCTCGCCAAAAAGTCTTAAACATTTCACAATCCAGCGGCGACCAGAAAAACGCTACGATTCTTTGGGCGACTGAGGAGACGACTCACGACCATACGGGCGACCATGTGGTGACAGCCTAGCCGCCTGTAGTCGCCAAAAACAATCGCCTAAATGGGACAGGCTGAAGTAGAGTTACACGGCACAGAAACAGACCCTTTTTCTAAGTTGCCCAAGACATATCTACCTGACCTCATCACATCTGACTACAGGTATATTTGGCTCATAGCCTTCGAAAATGATTCTATTCATGTACCTGTTCAAATATCTTGTAAACATTGTAATCGTACCCACCTTTACAGTTTCTTCTGGTGGTTTGTTCCACACCCCACTGCAATCTGTGAAAAAGAATAGCCCCTCAGATTTAAATCTCCCCCCCCCCCCCCCTCCCTCTTAAAATCATGCCCTTATCCTCTAGCCTTAGACTCTCCAACACCAGAAAAAAAACAGGTGACCATTGACCTAAACTACACCACTCATGATTTTTCATCTTCTATAGGGTCATCCCTCAATCTTCTGTGTTGCAGGGAAAAAAGATCAGTCCAGCCTCTGCTTATAACATAAGCCCTTCAGTCCCAGAAACAGTGGGTGGCATGGTGGCGTAGCAATAGAGTTGCTGCCTTACAGCGCCAGAGACCCAGGTTCAATCCTGACTACGAGTGCTGCCTTTTTTTTTAAATTATTATTTTTATTAGAAGCAATTGTACAAGAATAAAACATTCGGCATGTAAAATTATACAGTTATTGTACAGCTTCAATTTTGACCTTTTAACCTGAAAATAAGAGAAAACAAGAGAGAAAGAACAAGAGTGCTGTCTGGACAGAGTTTGTACGTTCTCCCCGTGACCTGCGTGGATTTTCTCCGAGATCTTCAGTTTCCTCCCACACTCCAAAGACGTACAAGTTTGAAGGTTAATTGACTTGGTGTAAGTGTAAATTGTCCCTAGTCTGTAGGATAGTGTTAGTGTGCGGGGATCGCTCGTTGTTGCGGACTCGCTGGGCAGAAGGGCCTGTTTTCACACTGTATCTCTAAACTAAATTGAACTAAAACATTCACGTGGATCTTTTTGCACTAATTTGGGCCAGACGACAACCTTCTTACACTGTACCTGAGTGACCAAAATTGAACCCAGTACTCCTAGCATAGTCTCACAATGCCTTAACTCCTCTACTCGATGCTCTGACAGATTACAAACCTTTGTTTGAGCAAAACTGAAGAATATATTTAGCCCAGACTGAAATTCTCCAAAAACACCGACTCGTATTTAGACCTAATGAATTATTGAGACCTTCACTTTTTATAGAAGTGTGAAAACGCACACCTCCAGATTCAGGGAACAATTTGTTCCCAACTGTTACCAGACAACTGAACCATCCTACCAACAACTAAAGAACAGTCCTGAACTACTATCAACCTGAATGGTGCTTGTCGGAACTATCTTTGAGCAGACTTTACTGGCTTTGTCTTGCACTAAACGTTATTCCCTTATCCTTCCCTGGTGGTCTAGTGGTTAGGATTCGGCGCTCTCACCGCCACGGCCCGGGTTCGATTCCCGGTCAGGGAACGACAGCTTTTTGGGGAGACGGCAGGCACGGATTATTGATTGGGGACGATCAGCCATGATCACAATGAATGACTCGAAGGGCCGAATGGCCTCCTCCTGCACCTATTTTCTATGTTTCTATGCATCTGTACACTGTGAATGGCTCGCTTGTAATAATTTATTGTCTTTCTGTCGACCGGTTGGCAAGCAACAAATGCTTCTCACTGCACCTCGGTACATGTGACGGTAAACTAAAAATGAAACGGAAAGAAATGTTTGACAAGATTACATTCTGTATTTTACTATCATCATATGGTGTCTTACCTTCAGGACAGATACATCCCATCAGACCTGGCCCCTTGCACTGAACATTGTTCCAGTAATTTTGACAAGTATTGGGACAGATACTGGCATTGGTACTAAAATAGTACGTGGGACGACATTCTAAGGAACAAAGAGAGAGTCAAGAATGATTTAAAATGTAATATTATTCTTCCCGCGAGTATGTGAAAGATAATTCGGCAGTCAAACATTGTAAATATCACAAAGTAAAAGAGTTCCTCATCACCTCTTGCCTCCATTCTTCTGTATCCACCTGTCACTTGCCAGTTTTGCCCCACCCCCACCTCTCTCTTTCTCCCCCCTACGCCATCAGTCTGAAGAAGGGTCCCAACCCAAAACATCATCCGTCCATTCCCTCCACAGATGCTGCCTGACCTGCTGAGTTCCTCCAGCACCGTGCTTTGCAGAAGATTCCAGCATTTGCTGCTTCTTGTGTCTCCATCAGTGTGTTCAGCTCGTGCTCCTGCAGAAACCTGCAGCTAACTCCACTGGGTAGGAAGGAACTGGTTTCAACCGAAGACGGACAACAAAATGCTGGAGTTGGTCTCCTTTCATCGACTTTTTGGAATCATGTGATGCAGCGGTACCGTAAAGATTGCTGATTTCAGTTCATGACGCGGATAGATCTACATCTCCGAATACAGATTTGAAAAATTCTCTTTTAAGGGGCCTTCTCTTCTATTTTTATTTTCCACTTTCTCTCTTTCTTTTTTCTTTTTTATATACACACTTCACGTTTTTCTACTCTCTACCATCTATTTTTCTACTTTTTCCTCTTTCTATTGTTTTCTTTTTCTTGTCTTGCTTACTTCCTTCTCATAACATAAAACTAGAGGTTGTACATAGAATGGATTACGGTATTACATAGTTGGCACCTAATATTAGGTTCCACTGTACTGTTTTGTACTGTATTAACTTCTAATAAAATAAACCAAAAAAAAAAAGAAAAAAAAATGCTGGAGTAACTCAGTGTGACAGGCAGCATCTCTGGATGGAAGGAATGGTTGACATTTCAGGTTGTGACCCTTCTTCAGTCAGCAGTTGGTGCCTGACAGCCCCAGGGATTCATGTTCAATGCTGACCTTAGGTGCCATCTGCCCGAGACCGCAAGAAATTGGCAGAGTTGTGGATCACACAAACCAGTCTTCTCCCGTGTCTCACCTATTGTCTCCAGATCTACACTGCCTCATGAAGCATGTCTTCTTCTCTTCTCTCTAATCAGGTAGATACATAAGCGTGAAGGCAAGTACCATCAGATTCAAGAAAAACTACATCCCCGCTGTTATCAGAGTACTGAACGAACCTCCCATAATCTAAACATAAATTCCTGATGTTTCAAGTTACCTCTTTGTAGCCCTAGTCTTTTCTTTTATCTGAACTTTTTCTGTCATTTTAATGGCATATTCTCAACACTCCATTTAATTTTGCATTCTGTAACTACCTGCTGTATTTACTTATGGTTTGAATGCTCAATACGTGCTTTGACAGCAGGCAAAATGAAGCTATTCACTGAGTCCCAGTACAGGTGACAATAATAAACGAATACTAAAACTAACCATCCGATGTGAAAAATCAATTCTCCTAATTTCGTCCATCATTGTCCCACAGTGAGTTTGAACTTATGTCCATGCAACCAACTCAATGGTCAGTGGCGAAAGACTTGTCCAAGTCATAGAGTCATAGAGTGATACAGTGTGGAGGCAGGCCCTTCGGCCCAACTTGCCCACACCGGCCAACATGCCAAAATTTAATTGAAACTTGAGGGGCTACTTTGTCACACGGGGGGGGGGGCTGAGTAAATGAAACGAGCTGCCAGAGGAGGTAGAGATACAAGGAACTGCAGATGCCAGAATCTGAGCAAAACACAATGAGCTGGAATAACTCAGTAGGTTGGGCAGCATCTATTGCCAGAGGAGGTTGTTGAGGCAGGTACAATAACAACCTTTATATGACATTTGGACAGTTATGTGGATAGAGTCAGAGAGACATAGAGTGATACAGCGTGGAAACAGACCCTTCGGCCCAACTTGCCCACAACGGCCAACATGTCGCGCCTACACTAGTCCCACCTACCCGCATTTGGTCCATATCCCTTCAAACCCATCCTACCCATGTACATGTCTAACTGTTTCTTAAACCTTGGGATAGTCACAGCCTCAACTACCTCCTCTGGCAGCTGGTTCCAGACCCCTACCACCCTTCGTGTGAAAAAGTTACCCCTCTTTTCCCCTTCACCTTAACCCTAAAGGGCCTGTCCCACTTTCACGACCTAATTCACGACCTTTTTTCCTCGTGGACATTTTTCATCAGGCTAGAAAAATGCCCCGACCTACTTGATGCCACAAGTACCTACGACTAGCATCACGACCTACCTAGGACCTACCTAGGACCTACCTACGACCTCCTATGACCTTGTGGCGACCATGCTGCGAGTATGAGTCAAGGGTAAACTCGGCAGAGGTCATGAATTAGGTTGTGAAAGTGGGACAGGCCCTTTATGTCCACTAGTCCTCGATTCTGAGCAAAAGACTCCATGTATTTCTCTAATGAATGGACGGAGTTATAGTTACCTGGCACACAGCTATTTAGTTCTTTAATTCGATAGTCTTCAGCTGCACCATTTGAACATTGCTTCAGCAACATTAAACGTGATGGACAGATGTCATTACCCCTATAACAAATCAAAAATATTAATACAAGTAGATCTATTGAAGATTAACACAAAAAGCAGGAGTAAAACTGCGGGACAGGCAGCATCTCTGGAAAGAAGGAATGGGTGACGTTTCGGGTTCAAACCCTTCTTCAGTCTCGACCCGTAACGTCACCTAATCCTTCTCTGCAGAGATGCTGCCTGTCCCGCTGAGTTACTCCAGCATTTTGTGTTTATCTTCGGTTTAAACCAGTATCTGCAGTTCCTTCTTAGACATAGATCTTTTGAAGCATGTTATATATCCAGAGCTTATTGTATTAGCTTACTATCTTAATAACCATTTCAAGATTTAAGAGAGTTTATTGTGTCCCAGATAGGACAATGAAATTTTAACATTTTACTATAACAAGTATATTAAGGGCAAAAGAGTGGCTAGGAAGAGATACTACCCCTTAGAAATGAACGAGATAATCCTCAGAAGATGGGCAAAGCTTTAAATGAATATTCCTCATCTGTATTTGCCATGGCGAAAGACATAGATGCCAGGAAATTTGGGAAGTTAACAGTAATAACTTGAAGAGAGTCCAAATTACAGAAGAGGAGGTATTGGAGGTCTTAAATAAATGTAGATAAATCCATGGGATAGCAAAGGTTTGGAGAGATATGGGACTAGCTTAAATGAGGCATCTTGGTCGACATTGACTGTTTCCATGCTGTATGACTCTATGACCTGATCAACTGTAGCAAGGACATTGTGGAAAAATACTAGGGAACAAAATTGCAGGGTGTGTGGCCGAGATATTTGTATCATCAACAGCCACAAATGAGGTTCCGGAAGACTGGATGCTGGTTAATGGTGTGCCTCTATTAGAGAATGTCTCCCAGGTACTCTCACAACAAAATTGTGGGCGGCATGGTGGCATAGCGGTTGAGCTCCTACCTTACAGCGCCAGAGACCCGGGTTCAATCCTGACTACATGTAGTTGACTGTACGGAGTTTGTACGTTCTCCCTGTGACCTGTGTGGGTTTTCTCTGAGATCTTCGGTTTCCTTCCACACTCCAAAGATGTACAGGTTTGTAGGTTAATAGGCTTGATATAAATGTATAAATGTAAAATTGTCCCTGATGGGTGTAGGATAGTGTTAAGTAAGTGGGGATCGCTGATCGGTGCGGACTCGGTGGGCTGAAGGGCCTGTTTCCGCGCTCTATCACTAAACTAACCTAAACTAAGCTAGGTGGAGATTGATAGGTTCTTGACTAGTGAGGGTGTTAAATGTTATGAGGAGAATCATGATAACAGGGTTGAGAGGAAAAAATAAATCAGCATGATTGAATGGTGGGGTAGACTCAATGGACTGAATGGTCTAATTCTGCTTCTATGTCATCTGTTCATATGAAGATGAATATGGGCAGCACGGTACATTGTCTGCATGTATAGGAGGGAACTGCAGATGCTGGTTTACATTGAAGATAGACACAGAATGCTGGAGTAACTCAGCGCGACGGGCAGCATCTCTGGATAGAAGGAATGGATGACGCTTGATGTCGAGACCCTTTAGACTGAGTCTACATGTACTTTAACATGGAACCTTACAAGGTACCACATGGTTGGTTATTCTGGAAGATTAAATCACGAGGTCCAGGGCAATCTAGCCAATTGAATACAAAATTGCCTCGATGGTAGGAATCAGAAGAGATTTGTTTTTCAGACCAGGGGCCTGTAATAAATGGTGTGCCACAGTAACTGGAGCATGGTCCACTGTTTTCATTATTTATATTAATGATTTGGATATGAATGAAGGAATGGGTGACATTTCGTGTCGAGACCCTTCTTCAGGCTGAACAAGATGATGTCTGAAGAAGGGTCTCAACCCAAAACATCACCCATTCTTTCTCTCCACAGATGCTGCCTGTCCCGCTGAGTTACTCCAGCATTTTGTGTCTATCGTCGATTTGAACCAGCATCCACAATTCCTTCCTGCACAAGCATGATGGGAAAATGGCCAACGTAGAATGTAAAGTAATAAATAGATGTGTCAATGTATTTAGCTTTCACAGCACAGCTTAATTAAAATAGCTAAAACTAACACACTCGGGTGAAAAGCAAGCTTCCTTGTCTATTGAGAGGGGATATCCATTTGCAGTTCTGTCTAGTTTCTTATCCGTGGTAAGCTTGAGATTATAGCTGCTCTTTGTCATTGTGTTTAGCCGGAAAGTCTCCCGAAAGTTAACAACTGGCCATTTTTCATAAATAGACCCCATCAATTCTCCCAACAGGGACATTGACATCTATGGTTTATGTTTGTTGGATATATGCGAGAGAGATTTTCAAAGCAGAAACATAAGGTTAAAGTTAACTCTGGGGAAAGACAAAGATAAAAGGTTACAGTGACATTGATTTCAACTCCACAAGTAACCATTGTGTCATGAGAATACGTAAATACTATAGGTGCTGAGAATTGTTGAAACACTTTGGGTTTCCCCAGAGTATTTCCACAGGGCACACTGTTAAGGCCCTCAATAATCTGCCTTGTTCGATAGACTCACCACTGATCTATGTATGAGCTGTTTTATTTTGTGTCTGTGCCTGTCTGAGTAGAGTCAGATATAGGGTATGGGTAGGCAGCCATTGCGTTTGTCATCAATATCTATGAGATGGTATGGCATGATTAGTAAATTTGTAGATGACGTTAAAATAGGTGGTATTGTAGATGGTGAAGATGGACATCAAGAATCACAGCAGGATCTTCATCTATTGGCCAAGTGCAGTGAGGAATGGCAAATAGAATTCACTTCAGATAAATGTGAGGCATTTGGGAAGTCAAACCAAGGCAGGATCTTCACAGAAGGACCCCAGAGAATGTTGTAATACAGAGGGATCTAGGAGGACAAGTACATACTTCCCTGAAAGTGGAGTCACAGAAAAATACGGTGGTGAAGAAGGCTTTTGGACAAACGCTGGCTTTCATCAGTCAGGGTATTGAGGTAGAAGTTGGAACGTTATGTTACGTGTACAGGGGGTTGGTGAGGTTGCACACGGAGTACTGTGTTACCCTGCTGTGGGAAAGAGTGCAGAGAAGAGCTATGAGGATGTTGCCAGGCTTCGATGACCTGAGCTACAGGGAGAGGTTGGGCAGGCAAGGACTCTATTCCATGGAGCGCAGGAGGATGACGGGAGATATTATTGAGGTAGACAAAGTATAATTGCACATGATCTTTTCCCAGAATAGAGGAATTGAGAACTTGAGGGCCTAGGTTTGAGAGAGGGGAAAAAAATTAATTGGAACTTGAGGGGCAACTTTGTCACACAGAGGGGGCTGGGTAAATGAAAGGAGCTGCCAGAGGAGGTAGAGACACAAGGAAATGCAGATGCCAGAATCTGAGCAAAACACAGAGGAGGTACAATAACAACATTTAAATGACATTTGGACAGTTACAAGGATAGAGTCATAGTCACAGAGTGATGTAGCGTGGAAACAGACTTTTCGGCCCAACTTGCCCACAGCGGCCAACATGTCCCATCTACACTCGACCCAACAGCCCGCATTTGGTCCATATCCCTCCAAACCCATCCTATCCATGTACCTGTCTAACGGTTTCTTAAACGTTGGGATAGTCCCCGCCTCAACTACTTCCTCTGGCAGCTTGTTCCATGCACGCACCACCCTCTGTATGAAAAAGTTACCCCTCAGATTCCTATAAAATCTATTCCCCTTCACCTTATACATATGTCCTCTGGCTCTTAATTCGCCTACTGTGGGCAAGAGATTGTGCATCTACCCATCCTATTCCTGCCATGATTTTATACACCTCTATAAAATCATCCCTCAGCCTCCTGCACTCCAATGGAATACAGTCCCAGCCTACTCAACCTCACCCTATAGCTCACACCCTCTAGCCCTGGCAATATCCTCGTACAGGAATATGAGATGCAAAGGTATCGCCAAACAGGGAAAGCCTCTGGCATGGTGACAGCATAGATGAGTTGCGCTGAAGATCCTGTTACGATGCTGTATGGCTCTATGACTCTATTAATTAATTAACTGTGAATCAACTAAACGATCCCTTGAGGTCTTGAGTTATTTCTTTCTTTCATGTTTTGAATTTTGGTTTTAATTAATTTCCCTGTTTAAAATTCGAAAACTCACCAGCAGACATCATTCTTGCAGGCTCGTTCAAGAATGCTCAGTATTCTCAAAGAACATTTCAGACGAGTCCCTTTGTCTTGGCAGTGTGCTGCAGCCTGAGATGAGGAAGATATTAATCAACTTGATATAGAGATGTCATTTCTGTTTTATGTAAATACATCACCCAGTAAAAATATATTTGTGGCCTATTGAAGACTGCCTCACCACATCACCGAAAGAGCAAATATCCCTTCCAGAAATGGGGCGGCTAATTGACAAATGCAATCTAAAAATGCTGCTTTAAGAGTTACCCTGGAAAACCACCAGGCAGCAAAGTTTGTTCTCATCAGGGCGGCACGGTGGCACAGAGATAGTGTTGCTGCCTCACAGCGCCCGACACCCGGGTACGACCCTGACTACGGGTACTGTCTGTGCGGAGTTTGCACGTTCTCCCCCTGACCTGCGCCAGGTGCTCCAGTTTCCACCCACACTCCAAAATCGTTCAGGTTTGCAGGTTAATCGGCTTGGCATAATTGTAAATTGCCCCTAGTGTGTGTGTGGGATAGTGTTAGTGTGCGAGGATCGCTGGTCGGTGCGGACTCGGTGGGCGGAAGGGCCTGGGTCCGCGCTGTATCTCTAACTAAACTAAACTAAGTTCATCAGCGATAGGAACAGAATTAGGCCATTCGGCCCATCAAGTCTACTCCATTATTCAATCATGGCTGATCTATCTCTCCCTCCTAACCTCATTCTCCTGCCTTCTCCCCATAACCCCTGACACCCACTTCCAGAGAAATGTTTGTGATAATGTCCATCTTTGCACAATTAACCTGAAGGCCCAGGATTGATAAAGCGATCAGCCTTGTCACATTGCAGCTTTAACAACTGTCCTTGCATGCAAATGAATGTCCAGCCCAAACTCAAACGCCCTCAAATCCCTTCCATTATTGACTGCGATTGCTCATTTAGCCAGCTGAGCATTATCAACAAAGGTTCCACCACCCCCCCTACCTCGCCCGTCCAAGTAACAAGTGCAAAAATAAAACACATGATCACAGTGGCACAGCGGTAGAGTTGCTGCCTCACAGCGCCGGAGACCCGGGTTCCATCCTGACTACGGGTGCTGTGTGTACGGAGTTTGTGCGTTCTCCCCGTATGCGGCGTGGGTTTTCTCCGAGGTCTTTGGTTTCCTCCCACCCTCCAGAGACTTACAGGTTTGTAGGTTAATTGGCTAGGTGTACGCAAAAATTATCCCTAGTGTGTGTAGGATGGTGTGAATGTGCGGGGATTGCTGGTCGGTGCGGTCTCACTGTGTCTCTGAAATAAAAAACTAAAGAAATATAAAGCAGATGCTGGAATAAGGTGTTGCAAACACTCAGCAAATCACGGGCCATCTGTGGAAAATGAAACAAATTCTAGTCAAGAATGAGCGGCACGGTGGCGCAGCGGTAGAGCTGCTGGATTACAGCGCCAGAGACCCGGGTTCCATCTTGACTACGGGGGCTGTCTGTACAGAGTTTGTACATTCTCCCTGTGACGTACGTGGGTTTTCTCTGGGGAGCTCCAGTTAATTGACAATAGGTGCAAGAGTAGGCCATTCGGCCCTTCGAGCCAGCACCGCCATTCACTGTGATCATGGCTGATCATCCACAATCAGTACCCTGTTCCTGCCTTCTCCCCATATCTCCTGACTCCGCTATCTTTAAGAGCTCTACCTAACTCTCACTTAAAAGCATCCAGTGAATCGGCCTCCACCGTCCTCTGAGGCAGAGAATTCCACAGATTCACAACTCTCTGGGTGAAAAAGTTTTTCCTCATCTCCATTCAAAATGGCCTACCCCTTATTCTTAAACTGTGGCCCCTGGTTCTGGACTCCCCCAATATCAGGAACATGTTTCCTGCCTCTAGCGTGTCCAAACCCTTAATAATCTTATGTAAGATTATTAAGGGATTGGACACGCTAGAGGCAGTAAACATGTTCCTGATGTTTCAATGAGATATCCTCTCATCCTTCTAAGTTCCAGAGTGTACAAGCCCAGCCGCTCCATTCTATCAACATATGACAGTCCCGCCATCCCGGGAATTAACCTTGTGAACCTACGCTTCCATCCTTCAATAGCAAGAATATCCTTCCTCAAATTTGGAGACCAAAACCGCACACAATACTCCAGGTGTGGTCTCACTTGGGCCCTGTACAACTGCAGAAGGACCTCTTTGCTCCTATACTCAACTCCTCTTGTTATGAAGGCCAACATATCATTAGCTTTCTTCACTGCCTGCTGTGCCTGCATGCTTACTGTCAGTGACTGATGAGCAAGGACCCCCTTATCTCATTGTACTTCCCATTTTCCCAACGACGCCATTTAGATAATAATCTGCCTTCCTGTTTTTGCTACCAAAGTGAATAACCTGCCATTTATCCACATTAAACAGCATCTGCCATCAATCTACCCACTCACCCAACCTGTCCAAGTCACCCTGCATTCTTATAGCATCCTCCTCACAGTTCACACTGCCACCCAGCTTTATGTCATCTGCAAACTTGCTAATGTTACTTTTAATCCCTCGTTCTAAATCATTAATATATATTGTGAATAGCTGCAGTCCCAGCACCTAGCCTTGCGGTACCCCACTAGTCACTGCCTGCCATTCTGAAAGGGACCCGTTACTCCCAACTCTTTGTTTCCTGTCTGCCGACCAATTTTCTATTCATGTCAGCACTCTACCCCCAATACCATGTGCTCTAACCTCCTATGTGGGATCTTATCAACAGTTTCCTCCCACACACCAAAGATGTACAGGTTTGTAGGTTAATTGGCTTGGTATAAATGTCAATTGTCCCTTGTGTGTGGAGGATAGTGTCAGTGTACGGGGATTGCTGGTTGGCGCGGACCCGGTGGGCCAAAGGGCCTGTTTCCACGCTGTATCTCAAAACTAAACTAATGTTTAATTGTGAATGTGGTGGGAATGGAACAATGAGATTCTTCTTACCGCAGCTTCACTTGCCCATTCACGCAATACGCAACAAAACGTAAATATGCAATAATCTCTAATCGGCAATACTAGGTAACTAAACGAGGTAACCAGATAACTCTTTCTCCCTCCACATATACTGCCTGCCCTGCTGAGTAATTCCAACATGTTTCTGTTTTCATTTTAAATTAATATCTTTCAACCACGTTGATTAGCAACAAAAACATTGCATTTCCATACCTGACACAGCTGATGATCTTCTGCCCGTTGGGTGGTACAAACATTGCCGACATTTTTTAACTCCCACATTGCTGCCACCGTACGTCCTACAACGTCTTCAGAAATGAAACAAAGCACAATGATAAATATTCTGAACAAATGCATCAAATTAATTTTCAGCTTCATTGTCAAAGAGTCATACAGCATGGAAACAGACCCTTCAGCCCAACCCGCCCACGCCGACCAACATGTCCCATCGAAACTAGTCCCACCTGCCCACGACCAGCCCATGTCCCTTTAAACCTACCCTATCCATGTACCTGTCTAAATGTTTCTTAAACAGTCATTGTTATTGTTCATGTTCATGTGATATCAGCAGAATTAGGTCATTCGGCCCATCAAGTCTACTCTGCCATTCAATCATGGCTGATCTATCTCTCCCTCCTAACCCCATTCTCCTGCCTTCTCCCCATAACCCCTGACACCCGTACTAATCAAGAATCTATCTATCTCTGCCTTAAAAATACCCATCGACTTGGCCTCCACAGCCGTCTGTGGTAAAGATTTCCACAGATTCACCACCCTCCGACTAAAGAAATTCCTCCTCATCACCTCCCTAAAGGAACGTCCTTTTATTCTGAGGCTACGACCTCTGGTCCTACAATCTCCCACTAGTGGAAACACCCTCTCCACATCCACTCTATCCAGGCCTTTCACCATTGCTATCAAAGACCATAATTAAAAACGTTATTTAAAAAATGTCAACTGCCAAGCCTAGACCTTCAGCCTTTACAAGTTACTGTTAAGCCC
This sequence comes from Leucoraja erinaceus, assembly GCF_028641065.1. Lineage (NCBI taxonomy): Eukaryota > Metazoa > Chordata > Chondrichthyes > Rajiformes > Rajidae > Leucoraja > Leucoraja erinaceus. The sequence continues at coordinate 10,237,608 of NC_073379.1, forward strand.
CTGTACCACTGTACGAGGTAATTCAAGAGCTCTCCCGAGTTAAAAAAAAAAATCAAACTCATGGTAAGCACGTAGAATATACGTAGCGGGTACGTCGGAGCTTGGGGACATCTCTTAACGGCTCGTAACACTAACGGCAGGTACTCGGTAAGCTCGTGAAGACGTGTGAAGATTTTTCAACATGTTGAAAAATGTCCACGAGAGCCCTGAGTACCGACGGGCGGCCATTACCGTAATTCTCCGAGTTGGAATCAGGGCAAACTCGGGAGAACTCTTGAATTAGCTCGTACAGTGGGACAGCCCCATTAGGTTCCTTAATTATTTCCAATTAACGGTCATTTGTTTTGTTGTGACAGAGTTGTACAGCACAGAAACAGGACCACCCCATCCACACACCAAGCATTACATCTATCCACTCTAATCCCATTTGTCCACTAGAGGGTGGGAGGTACATGGAACAGCTGCCAGAGGAGGCAATTAAGGCAGGCACAATAACAACATTTAAAAGCCAGTTATGTTGATAGAAGAGGTACAGATAGTTATGGGCCAAATGCAGGCGTGGAACAAGCTTAATGAGAGCATCTTCATATCCTGGATGAGTTGGGCCAAAGGATCTGTTTCTGTGCTGTACGACTCTTTGACTCCAATAAGTCCACAGCTGTCTATGTCTTGAAGATTCAGATGCTTTGCTGAATAGTTCTTGAGTGAGTATCTGCCTCCACCATCACCTTTGGCAGTGAATTCCAGTTTCCAACCCCTCGCTGTGTGTGCAACAAAAAATCCTGCTCAAATCCCCTCTCTAAATCTCACCTTAAACCCATGGCGTTTTGTCTTTGACCCATCCGGCATGGGAGGAAAGCTTCTTTCTATCCCTCGTCATAATTCTGTAGAGCTCCATCAACTCAACCCTCATCCTCCTCTGTGCAAGGAAAAACAAGCCCAATCCATCCAATCCCTGCTTATAATTGAAATGCTCGATCCAAGCACCGTCTTGGTGAATCTCATCTACACATTCTCCAGCTTACATGTAAAAGGAGTTCATCTCCTTCAAATTGGCACGGTGGCGCAGCGGTAGAGTTGCTGCCTCACAGCGCCAGAGACCCGGGTACGATCCTGACCACGGGTTCTGTCTGTACGGAGTTTGAACGTTCTCCCCGTGACCTGCGTGGGTTTTCTCTGTGATCTTCAGTTTCCACCCACACTCCAAAGATGTGCAGGTTTGTAGATCAATTGGCTTGGTATAAATATAAGTTGTCCCCAGTGTGTGCAGGATAGTGCCAGTGTGCGGGGATCGCTGGTCGGCGCGGACTCGGTGGGCCGAAGGGCCTGTTTCCACGCTCTATCTCTGAACTAAAACAAACTAAACTCTCGATTCATGGCTCATCTCCTCTGATGCTGAAACCTTCAACCATGTGTTTATTACCCCTCGATTGTACCTTCCCACCTTGTACCTTATTCTCTGTATAAACTTTGGTCATGAAGTATTACTTACCATTTGAGTAACTGCAAAGCCCAGCGATATCGCTCTGCTTCTTCATAGAGACAATAACTGTCCCCCTGCCATTCCAGAGGACTGTTAATCTTTTGTTAATTTTGATAAACAGTTCTTCCTGTGTGCCATAGATATACATCCCACTGTAGGAAATCGGGAAGGACTGTCTGTTGATTGAATAATACATTCATAAATAACATTACTTTTCTTTCTTCCCAGTCCCTTCCCATTCCAGCATGCTTTCCAATGAACCATGAATGAGTGATATTCCAATATTTCACCAAATTAGCTGTTACAGAAACATAGAAAATAGGCACAGGAGTAGGCCATTCAGCCCTTCAAGCCAGCGCCGCCATTCAATATGATCATGGCTGATCATCCAAAATCAGTACCCTGTTCCTGCTTTCTCCCCCATATCCCTTGATTCCTTTCGCCCTAAGAGCTAAATCTAATTCTCTCTTGAAATCATCCAGTGAATTGGCATCTACTGCCGTCTGTGGCAGAAAATTCAACAGGTTTACAACTCTCTGGGTGAAAACGTTTTTGCTCATCTCAGTCCTAAATGGCCTACCCCTTATTCTTATTTCTTATGCAAAAATAAACCTTAACAGCAAGTACCAGTAAATTATTTAACGATGTAAGCATCACTAACCATAACTCTCTTATCAATCACTGGTCACTTGGGCATACAGTGATGAAAATGTGATAGCCAACCCTGTCTAACTAAAGGGTTTGGTGTATTGGGAGTATTGTGTGCCAATCTGGTCACTTCATTATGGGACAGATGTGGAGACTTTGGAGAGAGTGCAGAACAGTTCACCAGAATGTATAGGTAGGAACTGCAGATGCTGGTTTAATTATTACCTCAATGGGGTTAGGTTAGGTAAGGGGGAGGTGCAGCGAGACCTGGGTGTCCTTGTAAATCAGTCACTGAAAGTTGGCGTGCAGGTACAGCAGGCAGTGAAGAAAGCTAATGGAATGTTGGCCTTCATAACAAGAGAATTTCAGTATAGGAGTAAAGAGGTTCTTCTGCAGTTGTATAGGGCTTTGGTGAGACCACATCTGGAGTATTGTGTACAGTTTTGGACTGCTAATTTGAGGAAGGACATCCTTGTGATTGAGGCAGTGCAGCGTAGGCTCACAAGATTGATCCCTGGGATGGCGGGACTGTCATATGAGGGAAGATTGAAAATACTAGGCTTGTATTCACTGGAGTTTAGAAGGATGAGGGGGATCTTATAGAAACATATAAAATTATAAAAGGACTGGACAAGCTAGATGCAGAAAAAATGTTCCCAATGTTGGGCGAGTCCAGAACTATGGGCCAGTCTTAGAATAAAGGGGAGGCCATTTAAGACTGAGGTGAGAAAAAACTTTTTTTACCCAGAGAGTTGTGAATTTGTGGAATTCCCTGCCACAGAGGGCAGTGGAGGCCAAATCACTAGATAGATTTAAGAGCTAGTTAGATAGAGCTCTAGCGGCTAGAGGAATCAAGGGATATGGGGGGAAGGCGGCACGGGTTATTGATTGGGGCCGATCAGCCATGATCACAATGAATGGCGGTGCTGGCTCAAAGGGCCGAATATACCTATTTTCTATGTATTCTATGAAATGATAAACCATATCACATCATGCAAAAGCTTCTCACCCATGTTGCTGAATGAACATTGTCATGTTTATCAGCTCCAATGGCGGCAAATTTCCTCTGTTAATGATGATCTTACGGGTACACCTCCCCTTCAGACAGTCCTCTTGTTGGTCCAACTGTAATCAGAAAGAAAATCGCCAAGGAATCAAATCAATCAAATCCCGGTTTAATTTAACTTTTCTGTGGATTCTGATTGTCTTTTAATGAAAGGCAGAGACAGAGGACACAGGTTTAAGGTGAAGGGGAAAAAATGTAATAGGAACCCAAGGGGTAACTTTTTCACACAAAGGTTGGTGGGTGCATTGAACTAGCTGCCAGAGAAGGTAGTTGAGGCAGGGACTATCCCAACATTTAACAAACAGTTAGACAGGTGCTTGGATAGGACAGGTTTGGAGGGGCATTAACCAAATGTAGGCAAGTGAGACTAGTGTGGCTGGGACATGTTGGCTAGTGTGGGCAAGTTGGGCTGAAGGGCCTGTTTCCATGCTGTATCACTCTATGACTCTATGAATCTAACTGAAGCCAGCAGGAAAGTATGCATCGGTTGGAACACTTGGGTAGAGAAGAATTATCACAGACACCAAGAAATCAAACGTGGAATTCAAAAGCGAGTGTGAACATGTGGAATTTGTGCACAAAGTATTTTGCCCAGGGTAGGTGAATCGAGGGCCAGAGAACATAGGTTTAAGGTGAGGAGGAATTTTCTTTCACCCAAAGAGTGGTAGGTATATGGAATGAAAGGAATCTGAGGGGTAACGTTTATACAGAAATGATGGTGGGTGCTTGCAATGAGCTGTCAGTGGAGGTAGTTGAGGCAAGGACTATCATAACAATTTAACAGGTGCATGGAGAGGATAGGTTTAAAAGGTTATGGGACAAGCACGAGCAGATGAGACTAGTGTAGATAGGGTATGTTGGTTGGTTGAACAAGTTGGGCCGAAGGGCCTGTTGCCATATTATATGACTATTTGCTGAGACAGTGAAACAGTGAAAGAGTCGTCTAAACAGAAGCTGGAAAAGCCAGATGATTAGTATATGTGCTTATATTTTATGCATTTCCATGTAGAATCAGGCTGATTATTTACACACTGAAATTGCTTTGAGAAGGTTGTGGTATCAGTATGATGATAATGCCATCAGATTCAACTATACCAGTCTTTGGTCCACTGGCTGAATGTGGACTTTAGATGGGCACAACAACCGAGGACGTTCACGCCACTGGGGATAAATGGGACTACTGTGGATAGCGGTGAGCAGCTTTAAATACCTGGGAGTCCACATCACAGAGAATCTGACATGGACAACACACACTGCCGCACTGGCGAGTAAGGCAAGGCAGCACCTTTACCACCTCAGGCAACTGAGGGAATTCAGAGTCTCGCTGAGGATCCTTTAATCCTTCTACTCTGGGGCTGTAGAAAGCATCTTCTCCGACAACATCACAATCCGGTTTGGGAACTGCTCTGCCCAGGACAGGAAGGCTCTGCAGAGGGGAGTGCGTTCGGCCGAACGCACTATGGGAACCACACTCGCCGCCCCCCCCCTGCAGGACCTATACACCAGGAGGTGCAGATCCAGAGCCAGCAACAGTATGGGAAACCCCTACCCCACCCCAGCAATGGACTGTTCCAGCTGCTACGGTCAGGCAAACACCTCCGTTGTCATGCTGTGAAAACAGTGAGGATGATACGGAGTTTCTTCCCACAGGCCGTCAGGACTGTAAACTCTGATTTCACCAGGGTGAAATTACTGTTGTGTCTTTTTAAAAAAAATGTAAATACTGGTTCTGTTCTGTTGTTTTGCACAATCCCGCAGGCATTGCCACTTTCATTTCACTGTACATCTTGTACGTGTGTATGTGACAAATAAAGTTGACTTGACGACTTGGCAAACTGCTGGTGTAATTCACCAGGTCACGGGGCATCTGTGCACCAAAGGTGTGTTTGACATTTCAGGTCAAGACCCTGTATCAGTCCAGGAAGAACACCAGAGTATAGAGAAGGAAAAAGATGGAGTGTAGGAAGGAACAGCAGATGCTGGTTTAAACCGTCGATAGACACAAAAAGCTGGAGTAACTCAGCGGGTCAGACAGCATCTCTTGAGAAAAAAAAAAAATAGGTGAACGTTTCGGGAAACGAGAGATAGAGATGGTAAAACTCCGCCCCATCTAAGATAGACACAAAAATATGGAGTAATTCAGCGGGTCAGACTGATCTCTGGAGAAAAGGAATGGGTGACATTTCGTGTTGAGACTTCTTCAGACTGAGACTCAGGGGAAAGGGAAACAAGAGATATAGATGGTGATATGGATAGGTATAGAACAAATAAAGAAATCAAGTTTCACTGTACCTTAATTGGTACACATGACAATAAAAGATCTTTGAAAGCTTTGAATGAAAGATATGCAAAAAATAGAGGCCAAACACAAATTGGAGGAACAGCACCTCATATTTCACTTGGGCAGCTTACACCCCAGCGGTATGAATATTGACTTCTATAACTTCAAGTATCCTTTGCATCCCCTCTCTCTTCAACCCTCCCCCACCCAAGTCGTACCAGTTTCAAAGTCGTCTTGTTGAGTCTCATTGTCTGTAACTCATTTTCACCTAGCCCACAATTAACAATGTTAATACTTTATCATCGTTACTTTTTTGCATATCTTTCATTAATTTATTCCATATTTCTCTAATCACTGTCTATATCTCTTGTTTCCCTCTCCCCCGACTCTCTGCCTGAAGAAGGATCTCGACCCGAATACCTCAGTAAGTTAGGAGGACAAAAAGATGTCCTTGGCAGGTAAGATTAAGGAGAATACCAAGTCATTCTATAAGTATATTAGGAGTAGGAGGGGAGGTAAAGAAAGAGTAGTGTTGTATTAGAAAGGAACTGCTGGTTTACAGCAAAGATAGACCCAAAATGCTGGAATAACTCAGCCGGACAGGCAGCACCTCTGGAGAAAAGGAATGGGCGATGTTTCGGGTCGAGTCCCTTCTTCAGACTGAGAGTCAGGGGAGAGGGAGACTAGAGATATGGAAGGGTAGGTGTGAAAACAACAGATCAACGCAGATGTTGATCAAGGAAATGTTGAATGGATCAATGTTAGCTGAGGGGAAGGTTGTGGAATCAGTAATCAGGAGGACAGTGAAACAGGCCGGAGAACTAGGGTTGGGTTGGGACAGAGAAAGAAGGAAAGCAAGGGTTACTTGAAATTAGAGAAATCAATTTTCATAACTCTGGGCTGTAAGCTGCCCAAGCGAAATATGGCTACTATTGTTCCTTTGTTTAAGGGCAAAAGAGATAATCCAACAATTATTGGAGAAGATTCTTGGGGTTATGGTTTACACACATTTGGAAAAACACAGTGGTGCAGCGGTAGAGTTGCAACTTTATAGCACCAGAGACCCAGGTTCGATCCCGACTAAGGGTGTTGTCTGTACGGAGTTTGTACGTTCTCCCCGTGACCCAAGTGAGTTTTCTCTGAGATTTTCGGTTTCCTCCCACACTCCAAAGACTTACAGGTTTGTAGGCTAATTGGCTTGGTATAAATGTAAATTGTCCCGTGAGTGTGTGTAGGATACGGACTTGGTGGGCTAAAGGGCCTGTTTCTGCTCTTTATCTCTAAACTACACTAAACAAAACTACAACGAGGGGCAGTCAGCTTGGCTTTGTGTGGAAGACCACATATCATGCAAATTTCATTGAGGATGGGGTAAAGGTGTTTAATGTGGGTAGGGTGGTGGGTGGGAGGTTGCAACCTTCACGTGGTCCATCCTGTTTCGACTAATGCAATCAACCCGACGTGCACAAACAAATATATGTAGTGTTTTGTTTGTCTGTGCACGATATACGCAAGAAGAAGAAGAAGTGGTTGGCATATAAATAGACTTCATTAAAGAATATGCCAGGGTGACACAGTGGCGTGACGGTGGAGCTACTGCCTTACAGCCACAGAGACCCAGGTTCGATCCTGACTACTGGTGCTGTCTATATGGAGTTTGGACGTTCTCCCCATGATCTGTGTGGATATTCTCAAAGATCTTTGGTTTCCTTCCACACTCCAAAGACGTACAGGCTTGGTATAAATGTAAAAGAAATGTCCCTAATGCATGCAGGGTTGTGTTAATGTGCGGAGATCGCTGGTCGGTGCGCTCGATGGGCCGAAGGGCCTGTTTTTATGCTGCGTCTCTAAACTAAAGTAGACAAGATTCCTCATAGTAGGGTAATCCAGAACATGATGGGCAACATAGTAGATCGGATTCAAAATTGGCTTGGACTGGTGAAGGGGTGTTATTCTGACCAGAGGTTAGTGGGCATATTTTTAATGTACAAGAAAAGAGTTTTAAATGGGTTTTATAGAGGTAGCGTGTAGGAAGGAACTGCAGATGCTGGTTTACACCAAAGATAGATACAAAATGCTGGGGTAACTCAGTGGGACAGGCAGCATCTCTGGAGAGAAGGAATGGGTGACGTTTCGGGTCGAGACCCTTCTTGTTGTTTACAGAAAGTGATTGCTATCTGAAGCATGCTGCCAGAGGAGGTGGTGGAACCACATACAGTCAATACATTTAAGAAGCATTTTGACAGACCCTTGAATAGATAGGTTGTAAAAGATGGACTAGTCACAGAGTCACAGAATCATAAAGACATACACAGAATCATAAAGACATACTGCTAGCACAGAGGCAAGCCCTCTGGCCCAACTCTACCATGCCAACCAAGATGCCCCATCCCAGCTTGTCCCATCTGTCCATATTTGGCCCAAATTCCTCTAATATCCTCTTTCCTATCCATGTACACGTCCAAGTGCCTTTTAAATGTTATAGTACCTACCTCAACTACCTCCTCTGACAACTCATTCCATATACCCACCACCAGCTGAGTGAAAAACGTTGCCTCTCAGGTTTCCATTAAATCTTTCTCCACTCACCTTAAACCTATTTCCTCTGTTTATTGATTCCCCTATTCTCGGTAAACGATTATCAATTTCCCCCATGATTTTATAGACCTCCATAAAAGTACCCCTTAGCATCCTGTGTTCAAAGGAATAAAGTCCCAACTTGCCTAATCTCTCCCTATGGCTCAGGCAATCTAGTCCCGGCAACATCCTTCTAAATCTTATCTGCACGCCCACCAGCTTAATGGCATCCTTCCTGTAACAGCGTGATCAAAACTGAACACAATACTCCAAATGTGGCCTCGCCGACATCTTGTACAACTGTAACATCACATCCCAACTTCTATACTCAATGGAAGATAGACACAAAATGCTGGAGTAACTCAGCGGGACAGGCACCATCTCTGGTGAGAAGGAATGGGTGACGTTTCGGGTCGTGAACAATCTTCAGACCCGAAACATCACCTATTCCTTTTCTCCAGTGATGCTGTCTGACCCACTGAGTTGTTCCAGCTGTTTGTGTCTATTTCTCATTTCTGAAAACATTGGACTGTAGTAAACCCTTGCTTTCCCTCTATCATCGTCCCTCCCCCACCATAGTTCTCCGATTAGTTTCACTGCCCTCCTGATTGCATTTTGCTGATTGTATGCCTCGTTGTCACCTTCCACTCAGTTAACAATTAACCATTTTACATTTTCCTTGATCAACATCCCCTTTGATCTGTGTTTTCGCACCTTACCCCTCCATATCTCTATATTTCACACTCCCCTGCCAAAGATACTCCCCTGACAAATGATCTTTGCCCCTGACTCTCAGTTTGAAGAAGTGTCTCGACCCGAAATGTCACCCATTCCTTTTCTCCAGAGATGCTGCCTGTCCTGCTGAGTTACTCCAACATTTTGTGCCTATCTTCAATACTCAATATCCATATCGATGAAGGCCAATGTACAAAAAACATTCTTTATCACCCTGTCTACTCATGGCCAAATGGATTAGTGTGGATCCAGGAATGAGTAGGTTAACCTATGATGAGCGTTTGTCGGCACTGGGCCTGTACTCGCTGGAGTTTAGAAGAATGAGGGGGGACCTCATTGAAACATACAGAATAGTGAAAGGCCTGGATAGAGTGGATGTGGAGAGGATGTTTCCACTAGTGGGAGAGTCTAGGACTAGAGGTCACAGCCTCAGAACTAAATGACGTTCCTTTAGGAAGGAGATGAGGAGAAATTTCTTTAGGGTGGTGAATTCGTGGAATTCTGTGACCAAGTCAGTGGATATTTTTAAGGCAGAGATAGAATGATTCTTGATTAGTACGGGTGTCAGTGGTAATGGGGAGAAGGCAGGAGAATGGGGTTCGGAGGGCGAGATAGATCAGCCATGATTGAATGGCTGAGTAGACTTGATGGGCCGAATGGCCTAATTCTATGAGCTTATGATTTACTTACCACAATGCTGAAGGGGGCATCATCTTTTAAATCAGACAGCAGCATGTACATGCAATGTCCACGGAACTCAAACTGACTTTCATTGAATGTGGTGATATATGTATTCGCAAGGCCAGTTACTAAACAGTGAGCCATGTTTTCACCTGTGGAATGGAGAGATGTTAGTTGTGACAGGTTGCTCTACCGTGGTAGTTCTCAATGAAAAACCCAAGAGGACATGTGTTTCTAGATCTTCACCATCAACGTCCCCCACTTCACCAAACCACGCACACCACCCCAGCTCCGTCACTATGCTTCCTCCCTCCAACATGCAGCAACAATGGCCTGTGACTCCATTCACCCCATGCACAAACTGAGCATAATTTAGAACCTAGATTGTGAAGCCATTTTTCGCAACGAAGGACGTCAAAGATGGCTGGGGACTAATTATGCAGTCACTGGAAATTCAACAAATATACATCTTAGCAGAAACGGGTTATCTGGGATTTGCTATCTAACTATCTTGCCCCTCGCCACTTAATAAACTTGTTCATAAAAAATGAACAAATTTGGGATTAAGAAACAATTATCTCCAAGATTACGAATCAGCAATGGATAGAGGGGAGTCATCAGTTTAAAGAAGGGTTCCAACCCAAAACATCATCTGTCCATTCCCTCCACCGATGCTGCCTGACCTGGTGAGTTCCTCCAGCACTTTGTGCTTTGATCAAGATTCCAGCATCTCAAGTTTCTTGTGTCGTTAATGGATAAACGCCAGTGGATCATTTGATTTCCCATTGAAGTGACTGCATTCTTAGATATATTGAAACAAATTTGATCGGTCAAAAAATATTCCCCACTTTGCCAAGACACCTCTGGAAGTGTAATATATATGGTGTTGGTGAATTATTGTCACGTGTACGGAGATGCAGTGAATACCTTTACCTGCATGCTATCCAGTCAATTCATAGTATACATGAGTACAATCAAATGACACACTATTATTATTATAACAAAGTAGTACAAAGAGAAAAATGTGAGAGTGTAATATAGTGTTATAGTATTATAGCAACAGAGACTCCACGGTGGCCCAGCGGTAGAGTTGCTGCCTTACAGCGCCAGAGACCCGGGTTCGACCCTGACTAGGGGTGCTTGTCTGTACGGAGTTTGTTCGTTCTCCCCATGACCGCGTGGGTTTTCTCCGAGATCTCCCGTTTCCTCCCACGCTCCAAAGACGTACAGGTTTGTTGGTTAATTGGCTTGGTATAAATGTAAAATTGACCCTAGTGCGTGTCGGGTAGTGTTAGTGTGCGGGATCGCTGGACGGTGCAAATTCGGCGGGCTGAAGGGCCTATTTCGGCGCTGCATCTCCAAAAAAGAAAGTGCAGATTGAAAAAGAAAGTGCAAGGGCCTCACTAAAGTAGGTTGGGAGATCAGGAGATGTGTAATAGAGCTGGAACCGATGAAATGGTAAATACATGGCAGATAAAATTTATTTTAAAGAAATGTGAACTGTTTCATTTTGCAATGCAAAGTTGCAATATACACCAAATTGCTCTAATCTAAAAGAACGGATAGGTTCTGAGAGTATAGTCCAAACCTGCAACCTCTACCAACAAGATGACCAGAACTGTCCATAGCACTTGCCCCTTTAAGGGCCTGCCTCACTTGGGCGTCATTTGCATGTCATTTACGCGACAGGCCTGCAGTGACGGTCGTGTGAAAATCGGCTAGCAGTACGACAGTTGTGCGATTCATCTTGAGGGCCCTGCTTCTTTTGGGAGCCATTGCGATGTCGTTCGTACTGTACTGTTATTTTAGTCCAATCTCCGTGTCAAGGGTTTTCCCAGTGACATTTTTTTTATAAACTTGGCGCGCTTTATACCTGGGTGATCACGTGATGCGGCGCGCCGACGGCGTACGCAGCGATGCATGGTTACGGACATTGACGCACCGTGACGCATACTAAATTAGCATAGGCAATGTTCATGCGTCACCGTGCGTAACCATGCGTCACCACGCGCTACACGTACACCATCAGTATGTCAACGTACACAAGGGATACGTCACGAAGGTGGCGCGCGAGGATTTTGAACATTCCAAAATCCTGGGGCAATAGGGAAGCACCGCGTGCTACTGCGCATCACTGCATGCGCCACCATGCCTCACCACACACCACGCGCGCGTCACGACGTGCCAACCAATTTTTAGGATGTCGCGTAAATGACGCGCAAATGACACCCAAGTGGGACAGGCCCTTTAGTTTTAGATTTTTTAGTTTTTGTTTTAGAGATACAGCGCAGAGACAAGACCTTTGTCCCAGCAAGTCCATGCCGCACAGCGATCCCCACACACTAGCACTATCCTGCACACACTAAGGACAATTTACAATTTTACCTGAGCCAATTAACCTACAAACCTGTACGTCTGTGAAACCGGAGAACCCAGAGAGAACCCATGCTGCCGCGGGGAGAACGTACAAACTCTGTACAGACAGCACCCGTAGTCAGAATCGAACCCGGATCCATGGCACTGTGAGGCGGTGCTGGCTCGAAGGGCTGAATGGCCTACTCCTGCATCTATTTTTCTATGTTTCTATGTCTTTGGAGTGTGGGAGGAAACCATTTTAGGAGCGTTTAATGGAACTGGGCACAAGGAGCTTTGCTGCCTTACAGTAGTATTGCTGCCTTGCAGCACCAGAGACCCGGGTTCAATCATGACTACGGGTGCTGTCTGTACCGAGTTTGTACGTTCTCCCCGTGACCTGCGTGGATTTTCTCAGAGACTTTGCTTTCCTCCCACACTCCAAAGATTGACAGGTTTGTAGGTTAATTGCCAGTTTATAAATGTAAGATTGTCCCTAGTGTGTGTAGGATAGTGTGGGCTTGCAGGGATCTGGTCCAGATTTAGGTGAAGAGAGGTCCTAGGCTATTCCACTTGTGAGGCCCCTCCCAATTCCCCACCCCCATGACGAGAGGAAGATGGAAGAGTCCACCAGATTGACACCGATGTAAAGCCGAGCGTGGCCAATAAGATAAGGGCTGGAAAGCTGCGCTTTTTATTTATTGCCAGTGCTAGTGTTGAGTTATCGCCTTAAACCACTACTGAATTCTGAAATGGAGGGCAAGGAAAATTACTGAAGTGTTATTTAGAGACTACAGTGTGTTGTGACAGCATATGTAAGAAAGGCCTATGACAGTGTCAAAAATATTATACACCAGGCCCGTACGAAGCTTTTCAAAAAGGGGGGGTGGCATGGCAGGATTATAAAGATTTTATGTGAAATAAGTGCACGCAGCGCATATCACAAGTGCAAAGCTCAAAGACCCTTGCAGCCAGGGTCCAGGGCCCACTTAAGGAAGCTCTGGGGTTTTAGATGCTCTCTGGTGCATTCTGAACATTATTTTGAAGCATTTGTGCACCAATTTTATGACCAATATTTGAGAAATAATTTTGGTTGAGTCAAGAGTAATGAGTGGTTGGAATGGGATGATTGGGGACATTGTTGTTTACATTTTTTTAAATCAAGAATTGAAGCTGTCCTTGTTTTAAGAATCAAGTTGTTCAGTAAAATGTTATGTAAAATGTTATTAAGGAGCATGCAAACACTGCAAATAAAATACTGTAAGTTTTTGCAGTAAATAAAACCTTTTTTAGAAAATGTTTTGTGTGTTGATTTGATTGCCTGTTACTGTTCGACTGTGTTAGTGTGTGCACATAAAAACTATGATGCTAAATGATAGTCGCAAACTATGGAATACATATTTTTCAGTATTGTTATCAAGGAAAAGAAAGCAGTTCCAATTGTTTGATATTATTCATATGGAGGAGAAAATATAATTGCTCTAAAACCTACATTAATTTTGTAATCTCACTAAAGATAACCCCCCTTTCCCTCTCTCCCCTCCTCCTTCCCCCTCCCTCTCCATCTCTCTCCCCATCTCTCTCTCCCCCCTTCCCCTCTCTCAATCCCCCTCTCTCACTCTGCCCCTCCCCTTCCTCTCTCTCGCCCCTCTGTCTCAACCCCTTTATCTCCCTTTCCCCCCCCTCCCCCTCCCTCTCCATCCCTCCCCCTCTCTCTCCCTCCCACGCAGCGAGGCTCCGACTCCGCACAGCAGACACCGCAGCCCTCTCCCCTACCCCCCCTGCCCGGAGAAACGGGTACTCCCGCAACGCAATATTCCACTACTTACCAGGAGTAGACACCTAGGATCTTTGATAGACACGAGGCATCGAGGTGATTGTGTGGAGTGCAAATGGAGATCTGAACCCGCCCGGGCCCCCTGCGCACGCGGGGAGAGACAGCGTCATTTAGCGTCGCTACTGCGTCACCGGCTTCCCCCGCTGCGCAGGCACGGATGGTCGCAATTTTTTTCCCCCAAAATTTCCAGCGGGCCGGAACCAGAACTTCGGGTAATTTCCATCAAGGTGGAAACGCTGATAGCGCTCCAATTTTTTTTTTCTCGACGTTTGTTTTACTCTGGGGGAAAAAACACCTTTGCCGGATGCCCCTTAGATTTTGATGCCCTAGGCTTCAGCCTATGAAGCCTATAGGTAAATCCAGCCCTGTTGAGACCCTCCTAGATCTCGAGGCCCTAGGCTTAAGCTTGTGAAGCTTATACGTAAATCCGGCCCTGGCAGTGATCGCTGGTCGGCGCGGACTTGGTGGGCCGATGGACCTGTTCCCACACTGTATCTCTAAACTAAACTAAACTTAAACTGTGATCAGAAGTAAATTTTTGCTGGAACATCACAACACACTTCTTTTGTATGTTATGCTGATCGTTAATTAACAAAACCACATTTACCTTCAATTTTGTTAAATGCTTCACCCGTTGAGTTTGTTTTCTTTACCAGATCCACATTTTCCATTGTATCCTGTGAACACAATTACACAAAATGTCGTGATTTATGCGGTTTCACTTTATTTTCACAAACATCGCCCATTCCTTTTATCCAGAGACGCTGTCTGATCCGCGAAGGTACTCCACCTTTATGTGTCAAACTTGGGTTTAAACCAGCCTTCCTGGATCAGGATCTTTTTTGTCTACGAAGAAAGCTCTTGTAGTGACTATCCTATAATTCTGATAGTCATAGAATTGGACAGAGCCGTGACGCCTATCTGCACAATTCCTCTTTGCCCACATCATGCCCGTATTCCTTTACTTCTTGCCTTCCTACATAACCGCCCAAATACCTCTTAAATATGAATATGTCTGTCTCCACCACCTTCGCTGGCAGCACATCCCTCTAAACCATCCTGTACATTCATTCCCTCTACCAATGCCACACCGTTTACAAAGTGCACTGCAGTCACTCATCTGCTCTGATAGCACCTGCCAAATCCACGTTTTCAGTTTCAGTTTAGTTTATTGTCACGTGCACCGAGGTACAGTGAAAAGCTTTTGTTGCGTGCTCTCTAGTCAGCGGAAAGACAAAAGGTGATTACAATCGATCCATTTACAGTGAACAGATACATGAGAAGGGAATAACGTTTAGTGCAAGATAAAGCCAGTAAAGTCCGATCAAGGATAGTCTTAGGGTCACCGATGAGGAAGATAGTAGTTCAGCACTGCTCTGTGGTTGGCGTAGGATGGTTCAGTTGCCTGATAACAACTGGGAAGAAACTGTCCCTGAATCTGGATGTGTGCAGTTTCACACTTCTATACCTTTTGCCGATGGGAGAGAGGAGAAAAGGGAGTGGCCAGGGCGCGACTGGTCCTTGATTATGCTGCTGGCCTTGCCGAGGCAGCTTGAGGTATAAATGGAGTCAATGGAAGGGAGGTTGGTTTGTGTGATGGTCTGGGCTGCGTCCACAATCCTCTGCAATTTCTTGCTGTCATGGATGGAGTTGCTCCCAAATCGTGCTGTGATGCATCCCAATAAAATGCTTTCACTGGTGCATCTGTAGAAGTTGGTGAGAGTTGTTGGGGACATGCCGAACTTCCTAAGCTTTCTAAGGAAGTCAAGGCTTTGTGTGCTTTCTTGGTCGTTGCTTCAATATGGGTGGTCCCAGAGAAGTTGCTGCCAATATTGACTCTGAGGAATTTGAAGCTTTCAACCATCTCTATTTCGGTGCCGTCAATGCAAACTGGGGCATGTGAACCGCTTCACTTCCTTTACTGAAATGGGCAAGGGTGGCAGGCACACGCGATCACCTGTACCTGCAGATTCCCATTCAAATCTCACACCATCAACACTATAATCAGTGTTAGATATAAATCCTGGAACTCACTACCCAACAGCGTTGTGGGTGAATCTTCACAAGGAACTTAATGCCCCTGTCCCACTTAGGAAACCTGAACGGAATCCTCTGGAGACTTACAAGATACAAGATACATTTACAAGATACAAGATACATTTAATTGTCATTTGGACCCCTTGAGGTCCAAACGAAATGCCGTTTCTGCAGCCATACATTACAAACACATAGACCCAAGACACAACATAATTTACATAAACATCCATCACATTGCTGTGATGGAAGGCCAAATAAACTTATCTCTCCACTGCACTCTTCCCCCCCCCTGATGTCAGAGTCAAAGTCAAAGTCCCCGGCTGGCGATGGCGATTGTCCCGCAGCCATTAAAGCCATGCCGGGTGGTGCGAGGTCGCACACCGGGTTCTTGGTGTTAGAGCCCCCGGCGTGCGCTCGCAGAGTCCCGCGGCCATTCCAAGCCGCGGGGGGCGGTGATGTAGGCCCCGCTCCAGGAGCTCTTCAACCCCACAACTCGGGCGGGGGAAGTCGCCGTTGCAAGAGCCCTGAAAAGCGGTCTCCCTCCAGGGACCCGCGGGCTCCCAGTGCCGCCGTCCACAGACCTGCCGTTGAAGCCTCCGACTCTCCGGTCAGGCCGCAGCAGCAGCAGCAGCAGCGCTCCTCCACCGCTCCACCCGCTCCGGACTCGGCCAGCCCCACGACGGCGACGGTGAGTCGTCGGCACCAGAGTCCCCGGTCTCTTCCTGTTGGAGGCCGCTCCTCATTGCAGCCCCAACGATAACGGAAACCCGACGAGAAAAGGTCGGGTCTCCCGTGCAGGGAGAGATTTAAAATGTTTCCCCCGCCCCTCCCACCCCACCCTCACCCCCCCACACACACACCCCAACAAAAAATAACAAAAACTACATAAAAACATAGACAGAAAATAATAAAACGCGGACAGACTGCAGAGGCCGCTGCTGACGAGAGTCGCGCCGCCCACCCCACTTTGCACCCCACCCAAGGTTTCCGCAAGACCTTTTTTTCACCCAATTTTGTTCCACCAGGGAGGTCTTACCGTCCACGACCTGCAACCTCCGGCAACCACCTGCAACCTCCAGCATCCACCTTCATCTAGCATCGCAACCGGCTTCGACTAAAAAATTACTGATTTTTAAAACGGCAACCTATTTTTAGTCGCAGCCGGTTTTGAATTTTTTGAAATAATGGCTGGAACATAGAAGAAGCGGAAACCACTTTCGACCATTAGGGAGACTGACAAAAACCTCCGGGAACCTCCTGGAAACGCACGGAAACCTTGGGTGGGGAGCAAATTCTCCAGAGGTTTCCGTTCAGGTTTCCTAAGAGGGACAGGGGCATAAGTGTCTGCATTATCACCCAATCCCCATCATAAAATTCGGGAGATGAGGTCGATCCCAAATGAGCTGGGAGCCCTGGCTGCAAATGTGAATCAGTAAAGTCGAGCATTGACTTCACTAGCCATATGTACACTATCATTTTCCATTCCAGACTACATTATGAGGTAAGTGAACCAGCCAAAGGTAACTCAACAAGTTGTTGACAACGAAGACAGAATTATGTATGACTAATGGGCGGCACGGTGGCGCAGTGGTCGAGGTTGCTGCCTCACAGCGCCAGCGACCCGGGTTCGATGCTGACTACGGGTGCTGTCTGTACCGAGTTTGTACGTTCTCCCGTGACCTGCGTGGATTTTCTCAGAAATCTTCGGTTTCCTCCCACCCTCCAAAGACGTGCAGGTTTGCAGGTTAATTGGCTTGGTAATTGTAAATTGTCCCTGATGTGTGTAGGGTAGTGTTAATGTGCGGGGATCGCTGGTCGGTGCGAAATCGGAGGGCCGAAGGGGCTGTTTCCTCGCTGTATCTCTAAACTAAACTAAACAAAAGTAAAAGAGGTTGGTTTTAAGATTGACCGAGTTAAGGAACCTGCATCTCTCCCTCAACGTTTGTCCTGAATTGTAAACACGTTACCATTCCTTAATCACACTGGGTCCAAATCATGACAACGTCCTCTCCCAACTCCCACAACACATTTGAGATACTCTCACCAGATGACCTACAGTGGCTCACGAAAGTGGTTCACCACCATCTTCTCAAATGCAATGAAAACTTGTCCATCATGCCTGCATCCCAAAAATGATTATTTTTAAAGTAACACAGAAACATAGAAAATAGGTGCGGGAGTAGACCATTCGGCCCTTCGAGCCAGCACAGACATTCAATATTATCATGGCTGATCATCCAAAATCAGTACCCCGTTCATGCTTTCTCCCCAAATCACTTGATTTTGTTAGCCCAATATCTAACTCTCTCTTGAAAACATCCAGTGAATTTGCCTCCACTGCCTTCTGTGGCAGAGAATTCCACACATTCACAACTCTTCGGGTGAAAACGTTCTTTCTCATCTCAGTCCTAAATTGCCTACCCCTTATTATTAAACTATGACCACTAGTTCTGGACACCCCCAACATGGGAAACATTTTTCCTGCATCTAGCCTGTCCAATCCCTTACAAATTTTATATGTTTCTCTCAGATCTCCTCTCATCCTAAACTCCAGTGATTACAAGCCCAGTCGAACCATTCTTTCAACAAATTGTATGTCAGTCCTGCCATCCCAGGAATTAACCTGTTAAACCAACGCTGCACTCCATCAATAGCAAGAATGTCCTTCCTCAAATTAGGAGTCCAAAACTGCACACAATACTCCAGGTGCAGTCTCACCGGGGCCCTGTACAATTGCAGTAGGACACGCTTGCTCCTAAACTCAATTCCTCTCGCAATGAAGGCCAACATGCCATTAGCTTTATTCACTGCCTGCTGTACCTGAATGCTTACTTTCAGAGATTAATGTACAAGCACACCCAGGTCTCGTTGCACCTCCTCTTTTCCTAAACTGATACCATTCAGATAATAATCTGCCTTCCTGTTTTTGCCACCAAATTGGATAACCTCACATTTATCCACATTATACTGCATCTGCCATGCATCTGCCCACTCACCCAACCTATCCAAGTCACCCTGCAGCCTCATAGCATCCTCCTCGCAGCTCACACTGCCACCCAGCTTTGTGTCATCCGCAAACTTAGAGATGTTACATTTAATTCCTTTGTCTAAATTGTTAATATATATTGTGAATGACTGGGATCCCAGCACTGAGCCTTGCGGCACCCCAGTAGTCACTGCCTGCCATTCTGAAAAGGACCCATTATTCCTACTCTTTGCATCCTGTCTGCCAGCCAGTTCTCTATCCATGTCATTACCCTACCCCCAATACCTTGTGCTCTAATTTTGTACACTATGCAAATAATTTGCAGAAGTGTGTCTTTGGATCACTGTAAAATCTAGATACCAGAGAACAAGAGGAAGGCACTGGTTTAAAGTCATGGTCATAGTCATAGAGTGATACAGTGTGGAAACAGGCCCTCAGGTCCAACTTGACAACGCCGGCCAACATGTCCCAACCTCACCAGTCTCATCTGCCTTTTTTTGGTCCATATCCCTCCAAACCTGTCCTATCCATGTACCTGTCTAACTGTTTCTTATACGTTGCAATAGTCCCTGCCTCAACTACTTTCTCTGGCAGCTCGATCCATACACCCACCACCCTTTGTGTGAAAAAGTTACATCTTAGATTCCTATTAAATCTTTTCCACTTCACCTCAAATCCATGTCCTCTGGTCCTCAATTCCACTACTCTGGGCAAGAGACTCTGTGTATTTCCCCGATCTATTCCTCTCATGATCTTGTACACCTCCAAAAGATCACCCCTCATCCTCCTGCACTCCAAGGAATAGTGCCAGGCTACTCAACCCTCTGCCTATACCTCAGACCCTCGAGTCCTGGCAACATCCTCGTCAATCTTCTCTGTACCCTTTCCAACTTGACAACACCTTTCCTATAACATGGTGCCCAAAACTGAACACAAAACTCTAAATGTGGTTTAACCAACGACTTATACAACTGCAACATGACCTCCCAACTATACTCAATACTCTGACTGATGAAGGCCAATGTGCAAAAAGCCTTTTTGACCACCTTATCTAGCCACGATCACCATCAAGGATCTATGTACCTGTACTCCTAGATCCCTCTGCTCCATACCATTTCCCAGAGGCCCACCATTCAACAGGTAGGTCATGTCCATGTTAGACATCACAAAATGCAATCACATTTCTCTGTATTAAATTCCATCAACCATTCCTCCGCCCACCTGCCCAACCGATCAAGATCCTGCTGCAATTTTTCACAACCATCTTCACTGTCCGCAAAACTACCCACTATTGTTTCATCTGCAAACTTGCTAATCTTGCCCTGTACGTTCACATTCAAATCATTGGTATAGATAACAAACAGTAACGGGCCCAGCACCAAACCCTGAGGCACATCACTAGTCACAGGCCTCCAGTCTGAGAAGCAAAATTCCACCATCACTCTCTGCATCCTTCCATCAAGCCAATTTCCTATCCAATTGTTCATTCAAACAAAGGACCTACCAAGTGGGAAAGTAAAGAAGAATTGGGATTTAGAGGAGACCTAAATTAACGAGACAATCGTGACTACTGGGAATACACTGCCAGAGAATACACTGTCATGCGGACTGAGCACTTCGTGGTTGACGGCCAGATTAAAAGCAGGACAAGAATAAATATCTTAAATTGCATATGTTCCTATATCATAGCAAAATAAATTTCTGATTGACACCTCTTTACATCGTTAAAAGTTAAGTAAAATTATTAATTGTTAATTTACCTCTTCTGCTTGTTCCTGTATTTTGAGGCTACCCCTAAAAAAAAATCAAACAGTTAGTTAATCAGGATGCAACAATTAAGTCACTGGACTATCTTCTTGACGTGTATGAAGGAACTGCAGATGCTGGTTTAAACTAACCACCAATAAAAAAGTGGTGGATCCTCTGACATTTTCGCCACTTCCAACGGGATCCCACCACGTCACATCTTCCCATCTCCATCCATTTCCGCCTTCCGCAGGGCCGTTCACTCTGCATCTCCCTGGTTAACTCATTCCTTCCCACCCGAACCACCCCCTCCCCAGGTACCTTCCCCAGTAACTGCAGGAGATGCAATGCCTGTCGCTGTACCTCCTCCCTCGACTCTGTCCAGGGACCCCGACAGTTCATTCACGTTCGGAACTGGTTCACTTGCATCTCCTCCAACCTAATCTATTGTATCTGTTGTTCAAGGTGTGGACTCCTACAGATCGGCGGGACCAAACGCAGACTGATTGATCGTTTTGCTGAACACCTTCGCTCAATCCGCTGAGCTTACCTGATCTCCTGGTTGCCATACACTCCAATTCCCCTTCTCATTCCCATATTGACCTTTCTGTCCTGGGCCTCCTCCATTGTCAGAGTGAGGCCAAACGCAAATTGGAGGAACAGCACCTCATATTTTGCTTGGGCAGCTTACATCCCAGCGGTATGAATATTGATTTCTCTAACTTCAAAAAGCCCTTACATCCCTCCCTCACCATCCTTCCCCCACCCAAGTGGTACCAGCTTCAAAGTCATCCTGTTGAGTCTCATTGTCTGCGACACATTTTCATCTATCCCACAGCCAACAATGGCCTGTTTCCTTTATCATCGTTACTTTTTTGCATAGTTTAGCGAAGGAATTCTCAGATGCTCACATTTATTTTTCAACTGCACAATTGCATAGTTTCCAAAAACAATTTTCTTACCTACTAGTCATGTTTGTATTCAAATCTTCTGTGTCATTTTTCGGTAAGCCTTGAAAATATAAGCAATTTTTGATATAAATTATATAATTTTTATATTTTTTTAAAAAATGTCTCGTTGCAGTGAGTCAGTTCATTGATTCAGTCGATCGTAACTAAGTATCAATGGCTTCATTGTGTTGGATGAAAACAACGATCCTTTTTGTTCTCCCACACCATCAACTGTACACATGGTCCCTTCATTTTCCACAGCAGGTTTTGGTTACTGATGGACGATGTTAACAGAGAGAAAGGAGAAACTCCAAGTTAACAACTAGTGTCATAACAAGGAAGTTACAGGATAGTCATCCCATAGAAACATAAAAAATAGGTGTGATCATGGCTGATCATGGTGATCGTTGGCTGATCGTCCCCAATCAATAACCCGTGCCTGCCTTCTCCCAATATCCCTTGACTCCACTAGCCCCTAGAGCTCTATCTAACTCTCTCCTAAATCCATCCAGTGATTTGGCCTCCACTGCCCTCTGTGGCAGGGAATTCCACAAATTCACAATTTTCTGAGTTTAAAAGTTTTTTTCTCACCTCAGTCTTAAATGGCCTCCCCTTTATTCTAAGACTGTGGTCCCCTGGTTCAGGACTTCCCCCACATTTGGAATTTTTTTCCTGCATCTAGCATGTCCAGTCCTTTTATAATTTCATATGTTTCTATTACATGCTTCTTCTAAACTCCAGTGAATACAAGCCTAGTCTTTTCAATTTTTCCTCATATGACAGTCCTGACATTCAAATGATGGCTGATGGAATCTTATCAATAATAATGATCATAAAACTGCTTTAAAAACTGTTCTGGTTCAATGATGTTCCACAAGGTAGAAAATCTGCCCCCCCCCCCCCCCCCTTTATTTGTGGTGTGTATGTGACTCTAAATTGTGACCACTGCCCAATCCATCATCAGCTCTGACCTACATTGACGACTGCTTTGGAGCCACCTCCTGCACCTACACACAACTGACTGACTTCATCCACTTCACCACCAACTTCCATCTGGCACTCCAATACACCTGGACCATTTCCGACACTTCCCTACCATTCCTTGACCTCACCATCTCCATCGCAGGGGACAGGCTTCTGACCGACATACACTACAAACCCACTGACTCGCATGGCTATCTGAACTACACGTCTTCCCACCCTGCCCCCTGTAAAGACTCCATCCCCTACTCCCAATTCCTCCGCATCTGTTCCCAGGATGAGACATTCCATACCAGGGCATCAGAAATGTCCTCGTTCTTCAGGGAATGGGGATTCCCCTCCGCCACCATAGATGAGGTTCGCACCAGGGTCTCATCCAGACCCCGCAACACTGCTCTCTCTCCCCATCCCCGCACTCGCAACAAGGGCAGAGTCCCCCTGGTCCTCACCTTTCACCCCACCAGCCGGCAAATACAACACATAATCCTCCGCCATTTCCGCCACCTCCAACGTGACCCCACCACTCGCCACATCTTCCCATATCCCCCCATGTCTGCCTTCCGCAAAGACCGCTCCCTCCGCAACTCCCTTGTCAATTCTTCCCTTCCCTCCCGTACCACCCCCTCCCCGGGCACTTTCCGTTGCAACCGCAAGAAATGCAACACCTGTCCCTTCACCTCCCCCCACGACTCCATTCAAGGACCCAAGCAGTCATTCCAGGTGCGACAAAGGTTCACCTGCATCTCCTCCAACCTCATCTACTGCATCCGCAGCTCTACTGTCAGCTGATCTACATCGGTGAGACTAAGCGGAGGTTGGGCGATCGTTTCGCCGAACACCTCCGCTCAGTCCGCAATAACCTACCTGAACTCCCGGTGGCTCAGCACTTCAACTCCCCCTCCCATTCCCAATCCGACCTCTCTGTCCTGGGTCTCCTCCATTGCCAGAGTGAACAACACCGGAAATTGGAGGAACAGCACCTCATATTCCGCCTGGGCAGTTTGCATCCTGATGGCATTAACGTTGAATTCTCCCAATTTTGCTAACCCTTGCTGTCTCCTCCCCTTCCTTAACCCTCGAGCTGTCTCCTCCCATGCCCCCCGCCCTCGGGCTCCTCCTCCTCCCTTTTTCCTTCCTTCTCCCCCCCACCCCCCATCAGTCTGAAGAAGGGTTTCGGCCCGAAACGTCGCCTATTTCCTTCACTCCATAGATACTGCTGCACCCGCTGAGTTTCTCCAGCAATTTTGTGTACCATCGGCTCTGACCTCCCCACCATCAAGGGGATCTATCGCAGTCGCTGCCTCAAAAAGGCTGCCAGCATCATCAAGGACCCACACCATCCTGGTCACACACTCATCTCTCCACTGCCATCAGGGGGAAGGTACAGAAGCCTGAAATCTGGTACATCCAGGTTCAGGAACAGCTACTTCCCCACAGCCATCAGACTATTAAACTTGCCATCAAACAAACTGAACTATAACAGCCTATTGCACTTTATCTGTTTATTTATGTGTATATATATAGTCTATGTTATATAGACACACTGAACTATTCTGTATTTATGCTTACAATATTCTGTTGTGCTGCAGCAAGCAAGAATTTCATTGTTCTATCTGGGACACATGACAATAAACTCCCTAGACTGCAATGTGTAGGGAGGAACTGCAGATGCAGGTTTAAACTGAAGATAGATACAAAAAGCTGGAGTAACTCAGCGGGTCAGGCAGCATCTCTGGAGAGAAGAAATGGGTGATGTTGCGGGTCTAGAGCTGAAACATAATCTGTTCCTTTCTCCAGTGATGCTGTCTGACCGACTGAATTATATTTTTGTATCTATCTACACACAACAATGTGATTAACTACCTTCTGAGATGGTTTAGCATGCCCCACAGTTAATTCAATGGGAATATGGAATGAACTTGGAAGTAAGTGGTGGCTGAAACAAATAGTTTAAATAATAACCTTGATGCATCTTAAAAATGAGAGGAAAACTACGCGGGTCACAGGGAGAACGTACAAATCACATACAGACAGCACCGCTACAGTCAGAATGGAACTCGAGTCTCTGGCGCTGTGAGGCAGCAACTCTATCATTGCGCCACCATGCTGCCCTGTGTTTCACTTAAGATTCCAGCATCTACAGTTCCTTGTGTCTCTGGTTTATATTTTACTCTGCTCGTTGATCGTTAACTAAATTGTGGTCTCCCCATTCGCAGAACAATTCTGAACACTTGTGAACAACATTTTTTTTGTTATGTCCCATATTGTTCCCATTTGTGTCCTTTTATCGGTGCTCCATTGAGAGCATACTGACATACTGTGTATGCGTGTGGTACACCAGCTGCACAGCGGCTCAGAGGAAAGCGCTCCAGAGGGCCATTGACAATGCCCAGAGGATTGTCGGCTGCCCTCTCCTTACCTTGGAGGACTTACACAGTTCCCGCTGCATCAAAAAATCCCAGAGTATCATAAAGGACATTTCCCACCCCGGACACTCCCTGTTTGAACTGTTGCCGTCAGGCAGACGGTACAGATCTACAAGGACAAGGACGAACAGACTAAAAAACAGTTTTTACCCCACTGCTATAAAAGCACTAAATGTAGCCCCGAAGGAACGCAGGGGCGATACATACTAAGGGACTGTGGTACACTGTGAAATCGACAGAAGGATGGAGGGTTGGGTGTTTATGCGTGCTATTTTCGTGATATTTATTTTAGTTGTTTATCTTTTAATATTTTATCTTGTATGTATCGTTAGCTTTTAGAAATGTTTGAATGGTGCACTGACTGGCTGACATTTTTAAATTTTGTTGTACATGGTTCATGTTACAACGACAATAAAGAAACTATTCTATTCTATTTATTCCTCAGACAGTCTAAAATGCTATTAAATTATGAATTTGGCCTGCACAATTAAATCCATGAGATGTAATCTTCTGAACAAACTTAATGCAGATTACTGTCACTTTAAGATGTAATGGACATATAGGTTTCACTTGCAAACAGGCGGAAAGGCTCTTCGGCCCACCGAGTCCGTACCAACCAGCGATCCCCACACACTAACACTATCCTACACACACTTGTGACAATTTACATTTATACCAAGCCAATTAGCCTACATACCTGCACATCTTTGGAGTGTGGGAGGAAACCGGATAACATGCAAACTCTGTGCAGACAACACCCGTAGTCAGGATTGAACCCAGGTCTCTGACGCTGTGTGGCAGCAACTCTACTGCTGCGCCACCCCTTAATTGTTTTTTTTTAAATATTATATGTAATTATTGATACCTTTATGCAGAGGCACATATGTAAACCTTTGAATTACAGAATGAAATGTATTCAGGGTGTTTTCATATGCTGTTTGATTAATTGATCAAGAGATGATCAAGAAACAACCCAAATCTTAAACATTATGGATGTTGGTAATCTGAAAAGACAGCCCTCCTGTTGTTTTTATATCTTTCAATAGTTTGCTGACTTTTATTTGTTCATCTATCTCCTGCTGGCTATTGGGAGACCTATAATATAAACCCATCATTGGTCATAAATTGGATTCATAAATTGGAAAGGGTGTAGAAGAGATTCCTTCAGTTATAGCGAGAGGTTGGTTAAGCTGGCACTTTTTTCCTTTGGAGCGTAGGAGGTTAAAGGGCGACCTTCTTGGAGTGTACAAGATCACGAGGGGCATGGAGAAAGTGACAGAGGGAAAGGACTTTAAAACTAGAGGCCATTTGGCCCAAGTTGAGAGGGGAGAGATTTAAAAGAGATCTTGGGGCTAATATTTCACTCAGAGGGTAGTCTGTATCTGGAACGAGCTGCCAGAGGAATGATCTATACAAGTGGATACAGTTACGAGGTTTGAAAGACATTTGGACAGATATATGGATAGGATGGGTTGAGCGGGATACAAGGCAAATCAGATGAGCCCAGAATGTCCATTTGCTGGGCAGGGTCAAGGTGGGCCAAGGGGCCTGTTTCCATGCCGTACAACTCCATGACTCTATCATGCTTGCACCTTTCTTATTCCCAAGCTCCAGCCACAATGCCTCACTGGCTGACCTTTATAGAATACTAGACTAAGTTGGGTCCCAGCATCACATGGGAGGGCTGGTCCCCAACACAATATTCCACCTTTCCACCAATTCCAATATTAGTAGCCAGTGGGAAGGGGGGGGGAGCTCTCTGGAGCGCTAGCATGAGTTTTGTGGGCTGAAGGGACTGGTTTCCAGAGGGCTAGTATGGACATTGTGGGCCGAATGGATTCTTGAGCTGGTGGCTCAGTAACCCAAACCTGTTGTGCTGGCAGTTCACTCACTCACGGTTTGTGGGCTGGTAGTTGACTCACAGCTATTCCTTGAAATTCCATTTCAAGCACGGTGCAAGGCCACCAAATTCAAGTGCAGTTTCTTACCACTTCAAGCAGGGTGCAAGGCCACCAAATTCAAGTGCAGTTTAATACCAATTCAAGCATGGTGCAAGGCCACTAAAGACAGCGACTTGTGACCTCTCCCTCCTCCATCTTGCAGATTCTGAGCCACGCCCACACTTCTAGGTTTTATAGTCCCTCCCCCTCCCACCAGAAGGGGCATGGCCTTCATGCTGTGATTGACAGGAGCGAGTATCTCAACATTTTTTAAACAATAATAATATTTTAATTTTTTATCGATGGGAAACATCCTCGGCACCTGCTGAGCGGAGGAGGACTCTGAGTAAGATGGCCAAAAATCACAGCCGTACGTGGTAGCGTTTTCTCTAAAATCAATATAAAGCCCAAACAGGACGTGGTCAAGATTAGACTTTTAATTATATAGAAGGCAAGGCAACTTTAATTAGGCAAGGCAACTTTAATTAGGCATTTTAACTCCTCTTCCCCCACAGACCTTTCTGTCCTGAGCCTCCTCCATTGTCAGATTGAGGTGCAGCGCAAATTGGAGAAACAGCACCTCATATAGATACCTACAGTAGATACATAGACAATAGGTGCAGGAGTAGGGCATTCGGCCCTTCGAGCCGGCAACGCCATTCAATGTGATGATCATCCACATTCGGTACTCCGTTCCTGCCTTCTCCCCATATCACCTGACTCCGCTATTTTTAACAGCCCTATCTAGCTCTCTCTTGAAAGTATCCAGAGAACCTGCCTCCACCACCCTCTGAGGCAGAGAATTCAGACTCCACAGACTCACAACTCTCAGTGTGAAAAAATGTTTCCTCATCTCCGTTCTAAATGGCTTACCCCTTATTCTTAAACTGTGGCCCCTGGTTCTGGGCTCCCCCAACATCGGGAACATGTTTCCTGCCGCTAGAGTATCCAAACCCTTAATAATCTTATATGTTTCAATAAGATCCGCTCATCCTTCTAAATTCCAGAGTATACAAGCCCAGCCGCTCCATTCTCTCAGCATATGACAGTCCCGCCATCCCGGGAATTAACCTTGTGAACCTACGCTGCACTCCCTCAATAGCAAGAATGTCCTTCCTCAAATTAGGGGACCAAAACTGCACACAATACTTCAGGTGTGGTCTCACTGGGGCTCTGCACAAGTGCAGAAGGACCTCTTTGTTCCTATGCTCAACTCCTCTTGTTATGAAGGCCAACATGTCATTC
This sequence comes from Leucoraja erinaceus, assembly GCF_028641065.1. Taxonomy (NCBI): domain Eukaryota; kingdom Metazoa; phylum Chordata; class Chondrichthyes; order Rajiformes; family Rajidae; genus Leucoraja; species Leucoraja erinaceus. The sequence continues at coordinate 10,265,579 of NC_073379.1, forward strand.
GCTTTCTTCACTGCCTGCTGTACCTGCATGCTTACTTTCATTGACTGATGTACAAGGACCCCAGATCCCATTGTACTTCGCCTTTTCCCAACTTAACACCATTTAGATAATAATCTGCATTCCTGTTTTTGCCACCAAAGTGGATAACCTCACATTTATCCACATTAAACTGCATCTGCCATGCATCTGCCCACTCACCCAACCTGTCCATGTCACCCCGCATTCTCATAGCATCCTTCTCACAGTTCACACTGCCACCCAGCTTTGTGTCATCTGCAAATTTGCTAATGTTACTTTGAATCCCTTCATCTAAATCATACATATTGTAAATAGCTGCGGTCCCAGCACCGAGCATTGCGGTACCCCACTAGTCACTGCCTGCCATTAATCCCTACTCTTTGTTTCCTGTCTGCCAACCAATTTTCCATCCATGTCAGCCTAATACCATGTGCCCTAATTTTGCCCACTAATCTCCTGTGTGGGACCTTATCAAAAGGGTACTTAAGGAAGTGGCTCTGGAAATCGTGGCACATTGGTGATCATTTTCCAATGTTCTATAGATTCAGGATCAGTTCCTGTAGATTGGAGGGTAGCTAAAGGGCCTGTCCCATGAGCATGCAAATACATGCAGCAAGCGCGACCTAACGTGATCGCTTGAGCCGTACGGCCTCGCGAGGCCGGTCCCACTTCGAGTGCTGGGACCCCTGTTATTTGCAATACATATTAGCGATTTAGATGAGTAAATGTGACATCTCCAAGTTTGCAGATGACACAAAGCTGTGTGGCAGTGTGAGCTGCGAGGAGGATGCTATGAGGCTGCAGCGTGACTTGGACAGGTTGGGTGAGCGGGCAGATGCATTATTAATTAATTAATCTTATTTATATAGCACATTTTTAGTCAACTTGCATTGACCCCCAAAGTGCTTCACATAATTACATTACATTTACACACAGGCAAAGGTGGGTGAAGTGTCTTGCCCCAAGGACACAACGACAGTATGCACTCCAAGCGGGATTCGAACCGGCTACCTTCCGGTCACCAGCCGAACACTTAGCCCATTGCGCCATCTGTCGTAATACATAATTTATAATGTGGATAAATGCTTATTATGTGTTAAATGTGGGAATTGTTTTATGTGGGTTATGTGTAAGTGGGGAACCATGCACAACTGGACAGGCACTTAAGCATTTCACTACTGGTTATACCTGTATAATTGAGTATGCGACCAATAAACTTGAATTGAATTGAATTAAAATGTGAAGTTATCCACTTTGGTGGCAAGAACAGGAAGGCAGATTATTATCTGAATGGTGTCAGATTAGGGAAAGGGGAGGTGCAAGGAGACCTGGGTGGCCTTGTACACCAGTCACGCAATCATGCAGATGCAGCAGGCACTGACAAAAGCTAATGTCATGTAGGCCTTCATCGCAAGAGGATTTGAGTTTTGGGAGCAAGGTGGTCCTACTGCAATTCTGTGCAATTTTGGTCTTCTAATTTGAGGTAGGAAGTTATTACTATTGAGGGAGTGCAGCATAGGTTCACTGGGTTAATTCCCAGGATGGCGGGACTGACAGATGATGAAAGAATGGGTCGACTGGGCTTGTAGTCATTGGAATTTAGAAGGATGAGAGGGACCCTATTGAAACATGTAAAATTCTTAAAGGATTGGACATGCTAGACGCAGGAAACATTTTCCCGTCATAGGGGGAATCCAGAACCAGGGGTCACAGTTTAAGAATAAGGGGTAGGTCATTTGGGACTGAGATGAGGAAAAACGTCTACACCCAGAGAGTTGTGCATCTGTGGAATTCTCTGCCATGGAAGGCAGTGGAGGCCAAATCACTGGATGTTTTCAAGAGAGAGGTAGATTTAGCTCAGGGCTAACGGAGTCAAGGGAAATGGGGAAAAAGCAGGAACAGGGTACTGATTTTAGACGATCAGCCATGATCTTATTGAATGGTGGTGCTGGCTCGATTGACTACTCCTGCACCTATTTTCTATGTTTCTATGACTTCTGTCTTTGAAATATTCAGACCACGATCCCACTGTTAAGCAAGAGAATTCGAGAGGTTGATGGGAGAATAAGATGGCCTCATCTCTGAAGAATACTGCGTGACCAGTAATGTTCATTCTGTTTTCCTTCCAAAGGGTGTTTCAGTTATGAGGAGAGATTGGGCAGGCTATGTCCGTTTACTGTAGAATGAAGGTGGCTGTGCGAAGTGCTGGTAGACTTCCATTTTATTACAAGAAGCATGGGCAAGATAGATATTCCTCACTCTATTTACATCCTCGAGTCTAGAGACTTGGTGTCATGTCAGAAAAACAACTGTGACAATGGGGAAAGGGTTAGAGATATTCTAACATACTAAAGCTATTTTTCCAGCAGGATTTTCAAAGGTCTTTTTAATAGCTTTTTTTTTCATTATCATTACTGCAAACTAAAAATACTGTAGGCTGCATATGACATTGATTAATTGAGTATTATTGTACGTGCCAATAAAAGCAAAGGTGGGTGCCAGGGAAAACGGGATGGAAGGGGAGGAGACGGGGAGAGAAGGGGGGCGGAGGGAGGGGGGGGAGACACTTTTAAGAAGTATAATAAAGTTTAGCAGGCATTTAACCAACCACGACTGCCTGTAACTAAATAGCGACCCCACTCCACTGCTCAACGAGTTAAAAAGAACCATGCCGACCAAATTTTACTCTCAGAAAATGTTTCAATATCCTGAGGCCGCAAGTAGGCGGGAACTTCCCTCGGGCATGAAGGAGAGTTCCAGCCACCTTATACGACCTCCTAGGACCACGTGTTGACCATGCTGCCAGTTTGAGTCCAGGGACAGGCCCTTTAGGATACTGCTGTCAAGAAGGATCTCAACCAGAAAAATCACCCATTCCTTCTCTCCAGAGATGCTGCCTGTCGTGCTGCGTTACTCCAGCATTTTGTGTTCATATTAGGATATTGCTCTAGTCAAAAATACTAAAATATGAAAGAGCAAATGTAAGCTAGTCTCGAAATGCTGGCGCAACTCAGCGGGTCAGACAGCATCTCTGGAAAAAAAGAACGGGTGACGTTTCGAGTCGAGACCCTTCTTCAGACTTGTTCTGTTTCTCCAGAGATGCTGCCTGACCCGCTGAGTTTAAACCAGCATCTGCAGTTCCTTCCCACACAAGAACAAATGTAGACAGACACCAAATTGTAAAGAAAACTCGCTCAACTCTAGTCAGAAAAATCAACCATAAATGTAGGTATGTTGCAAAACCTACCTTCAGCGGCGCTGCAGATCTGTCGCTGCCCGTGTGCGCGGTTTTGGCGCCTTTGAGAGGGGAGTGGGTTTAAAACGCGATTTTCTCTAGGGGATTCAAATGGAGGTTGTTCAGCCTGCCTAGTTGCTGATGAAAAATCGCTGCAACATTAGTTCGCTGCAGCTATTTTTAAACTAAATTGGTTTATTTAATTGTTATAGTAAGTTAAAAATCATCCTCTAAACCCGCGCCCGGCGACAACGGGACGGATCTCATGTAGGGGACAACACAAGGTAGGCTGTATATTTTTACATTAAAAAGCGCTTCTTAAGATCACTTTATACAAAATTTTATGTTGCGAGTAGCTAATTTGGGGGCCCTTTCAATCCTGCAGTATTTTTCTGGTCATATGGGGTACAAATTCACCGCAATGGGAATGTTCCAAACCAGCGCGTTCCACACAATCCCGCTTGCAAGCTGATTTAAATGGCCATTAATTTACAGCAATTGAACACTAAATCCCTTCCATTTGGCCTATAAATTAATGAAAATGCGATTTAAAAATCATGTTTTATTGTGAATTCTTGTGAATATTTGGACACAGGCTATTTAAACATGTTAATCTTTTCTTAAGAAATGGATAGATGTTTAGATCTAGTAATTGAAGTTTGGAATTAGCTACAATTGGGTAACTAACTAATTATATGCTTTAATTTCATGTCATCCAAGTAAGATTGTTTAATATTTGTTTCAGAATGCTTCAATCCACAACAACTGAAAATTTCTTTCAGTTCTCTTAATTTTTAATAAAGTTATGGCCATTTCACTGTCCTCGATCACAGCTTTTGTGTTAAGTCAATGGAAAATCAATAGGGAACAAGTTGCTAATTTCCGAGTATGAAAATGGCCATAACGTTTCTAATACTGAAGATATGAAAGCGAATTAGGTGTCAAATTAAACTTATATTTGTGCTTTATCTGATGGGATAAATTGCAACTTGATTTTTTAAAATCTCAAATTTTGTAACATTGCTAATAAATGATGAGATAGAGACACAAGGGACACAAATCTCACTGTTCCTTATCTCCAGAGATGCTGCTTGTCCCGCTGAGTTACTCCAGGTTTTTGTGTCTACCCTGCAACATATAATCTGCTGGAGGAACTCAGTGAGCCGAGTAGCACCTGTGAAGGGATAGTAATCGTCGATGTTTCAGGTCAAAACCCTGCGTCTGGACCGGCAGCTTTTCACTGTACCTCGGTACACGCGGCAATAAACTAAACTCAGAGTAGAGGGAGGGTAGACAGTGTATTCATGTGAATCCCTGGAGGAGTGTAAGGGATGAAGGAGAAAACTTAAGTAGGTAAATCAGGAGGGCAAAAAAAGGGGACATGACACATATTTGGCAGTGAAGATTAAGGAGAATCCAAACAGATTCCATAAGTATAATAAGGGAAAACAAGTAACTAGGGGGGAGACAGGGCACCTCAAAAACCAAAGTGGACATCTATATGTGGAGTTGCAGAAGATGGGCAAGGACCTCTATGAAGATTCCTCCTTTATTTATGAAGAAAGACATGAAGACTATGGAACTCAAGAACGTTAATGCCCATGTCAGGCAGGCAGGGGGATAGTCTGTATTACAGTAGAAAATATGCTGTGGGGAGGTCATGAAGTCACAATTGATATGAGTAAAATTGGGCCATTCGGCTCATCAAGTCTACTCCGCCCTTCAATCATGGCTGATCTATCTCTCCCTCCGAACCCCATTCTCCTGCGTTCTACCCACAACCTCCGACACCCACACTAATCAAGAATCTATCTATCTCTGCCTTAAAAATATCCACTGACTTGGCCTCCACAACCTTCTGTGGCAAAGAATTCCACAGATCCTCCACCCTCTGACTAAATGCATTTCTCCTCGTCACCTTCCGAAAAGAATGTCCTGGACACTCCCACTAGTGGGAACATCCTCCACACATTCACTCTATTCAAGCCTTTCACTATTGTGTATGTTTCAATGAGGTGTCCTCTCATCCTTCTATACTCCAGCCGAGTACAGGCCCAGTGCCGACAAACGCTCCTCATACGCCAACCTCGAGAAGCTCGAGAATCAATTTCAGGAGCCTGAGCTGAGTTACGGATCATCAATTAGATACCCGTGTGGTACTGGAAGACTGGAGGGTGGTTAATGTTGTGCCGTTATCTATGAGGGGCTGCACGGAAAACCCTGGGGACTCCAGGGAAGGGGAATCAAAATCTAGAGGGCATTTGGTGAGCAGGGAAAGATTTTAAAGTGACATGAGAAGTAAATAGGGTGCATATATTTGAGGATGCATCTCGTCCCAAAGAAGGTGGTGCGTATGTGGAATGAACTGCCAGAGAAAATGACACAGAGTGCTGGAGTAATTCAGTGGGTCAGGTAATATCGCTGGAGAACATGGATACGTGACATTTAGGGACAGGGCTTGTCCATGTTCTCCAGAGATGCTGCCTGACCTGCTGAGTTACTCCAGCACTCTGTGCCTTTTTTGTAAACAATGGATTTGCAGTTCCAGGTGCAAGAGAACGTGTTGAGGCATGCACAATAACAACATTTAAGTGGTTTGTAGGATATTGGCTTGGTATAACTGTGAATTGGCCCCGCACACTAACGCTACCCAACACACACTAGGGATAAATTGCAATTATACCAAGCCAATTAACCTACAAACCTATACATCTCTGCAGTGTGGGAGGGAACCGAAGATCTCGGAGAAAACCCACGCAGCTCACGGGTCACAGGTCACCTACAAACTACGTACAGACAGCACCCGTATTTGGGATCGAACCCACCTCTCCGGCGCTGCAGGCGCTGTAAAGCAGTGACTCTACCACTGCCCCACCGTGCTACCCTATTAGAATTCTTTCAATATTCCCTGCACAGGCTTCCGAAGTGTGAGAAGCAGCCCAGACCTTTTCCATGATAGGAACTGTACTCCACGGGATAAAGAACTGCTGAGTTACTCGCAAGTTCACGAGATTGATCCATGGGATGGCGGGACTGTCATATGAGGAAAGATTGAAAAGACTAGGCTTGTATTCACTGGAGTTTAGAAGGATGAGGGGATATCTTATAGAAACATATAACATTATAAAAGGACTGCACAAGCTAGATGCAGGAAAAATTTTCCCAATGTTGGGCGAGTCCAGAACCAGGGGCCACAGTCTTAGAATAAAGGGGAGGCCATTTAAGACTGAGGTGAGAAAAAACGTTTTCACCCAGAGAGTTGTGAATTTGTGGAATTCCCTGCCACAGAGGGCAGTGGAGGCCAAATCATTGGATGGATTTAAGAGAGAGTTAGATAAAGCTCTAGGGGCTAGTGGAATCAAGGGATATGGGGAGAAGGCAGGCACGGGTTCTTGATTGGTGACGATCAGCCAGGATCACAATGAATGGCGGTGCTGGCTCGAAAGGGCCGAATGGCCTCCTCCTGCACCATTTTTCTATGTTTCCATGCAGAACTGTAAATAACGTTCCAAGTTTACAAATACAACATGTAAAAGCCGCTTAGAGAGGTATGTGGAGGAAGGAACTGCAGATGCTGGTTTAAACTGAAGATAGACACAGAAAGCTGGACTAACTCAGCGGGTCAGGCAGCAAACATCTCTGGAGAAAGCGAATAGGTGATGTTTTGGGTCAACATCTTCAGACTGAGAGTCAGGGGAGAGGGAAATGAGAGATATAGACGGTGATGTAGCGAGATATAGAACAAACTAGACTAAGTGGGACTTGTTGGGTCCCGTTCCCCCAACGCAATATTCCACCACTAACCCATAGCCTCCAACTTCCGCCCCCACTTGCCCTCCCTCACCCCCACTTGCCCTTCCCCCGCTCCCACTTACCCCCCTCCCCCACCCTTCCCTCTCCCATCTCCCCCCCCCCCCCTCGCTCCTCCTCCCCTCTACCATTCCCTCCCTCACCTCTCCTCCCCCTCCCTCTTCTGCCCCTACCCTCAGTCACTCCCCGCCTCCATCTATAAAAAGCAGCATCTGCAGTTCCTTCCTCCACAGGTCATTCATTGTGAGCAGTCGTTTAGATCCTTTTGTCTTGACGATTGGACCAGTTTGCATCGTGTGTGAGAGATACTCAAACTCCGCACAAACTGCCCAGCCACCCTGAAACCCGACTCTCCCTCCCTCCCTCTGCCTCAGCCACCATTCGGCCCGTCCCCGTCCTGCCCACTCGCCCACAGCTGCCTACCTGCCTGCCTGCTCGCTGCTGCCGCTGGGCAGCGGAGGGGGGAGGGGGGGGGGGAGATGGAGTTGGTGTATTGTTGGGCACCACGAGTTTCGTCGAGCTGGTGGAGACGATCTCCTCCGAGAGGGCCGTGAGGGTGAGTTAACGCAGCGGCGGCAGCGGGGGAGACGGACGGTCGCAGCCATTCACCCGGGGGACGGGTAGACGAGACCGCCGTTGCCACAGAAGGCGGGTGGGAGAGAGGGGGAGTGAGGGAGAGAGAGACGAGACCATGGCCTCTACTGAACCTCCCCCCCACCCCCAGTTTACTGTGAGGAGGGGAGGGAGGCAGGAGAGGGAGCAGTGCAGGAAGTGGCGTCGCCTCCACCCGGTTGAGTGACAGGAGCGGAGACCAATCTGCCTGGCGCTGACTGACTAATCTCCGCATGCGCGTTTTTTAACGATTTTTAAACCTTAACAACTTTTGCGTTATACCATCGATCGGAACAAAACCTGTTGCACTTGCAGCACAGGGGAATGGTGAGGAAGGTGGCGATAAAAGGTAGCGCTATCGGGTACCATTTCTGCACAAATGTAAAAACAATGCAAACCGGAAGAGCACAAGATCAGAGATAGATGGAGATGGATAGATGGATGGATAGATAGTGAATGAACCATATGCAAAGATATGAATAAAAAGGTTAATGGGTAGGAACGCTTTTAAGGGACATGGGCTACACAGAAGCAAATGGAAATAGCTCAGAAAGATAACTCATGGATGAGTTGTGCCTGTTTCTGTGCTGCCTAACGATAGGACTTTAAGATAACAATATTGTATCTCTGTTACGATCCTAAGTTAGCAATTACTTAACTGAGGTAATCAGTTAAATTAATGTAATAAATATATGCATCTCAATAATGTAACCCATTATCTGAAGAAGGGTCTCGACCCACAATGTCACCCATTCCTTCTCTCCAGAGATGCTGTCCCGCTGAGTTACTCCAGCATTTTGTGTCTCCCTTCGGTGTAAATCAGCATCTGCAGTTCCTTCCTACACATTTTAGTACACAAATTCTTATTCATTACTGGTAATTGAAGCTACATGCCAATAAAGCTGTGCTTCCTAGTCTACCCGCATGTTTGACACATATCACCTGGAATCATCGAATAGCGAGCCTTAGATACAGTTGACCATTGTACAAATTCATTGAACTGGCTGGTATATATCCATATAGCCAAGATTCCATCTATAAGGTGCTTTCAGCTAATTACTGATAGCTTTCCGGTTACCATTAACCCAGCATCCCAAGCTATGAACAATCTAAATCAGCCTCTTCTCAGCTATTACCAACTGTTCATTTAGCACAAAGCAGACCGACTTCAACCGCGCATTATTTGTCCTCACTTTCCAGATGGAAGAAAATACTAATTGTGCTCTTGCCTTAATTTGCTTTTCATGCATAGTCTTTTTTTCTTTTCTCCAAAGACGTACAGGTTTTTAGGCTAATTGGCTTGGTGTAAGTGTAAAATGTAAAATTGTCCCTAGTGCGTGCGTAGGGTAGAGTCCATGTGCGGGGATCGCTGGTCGGCGCAGACCCGGTGGGTCACAGGCAATCACGTGCGAGAGACAAGACTTTAGCGGAAGGTAGAAAGGTAAAGCAAATTAACAGAAAGTCCAGCCAAGTTGAGTTTATTGCCGTGTGAACAAGTATGTGGAGAGATTGGTGTGGCGATAGTGGTGAGGTCATTGCGGCGGGCAATGATGGCGCCCACCAGCCGACGGACAAGGATGGACCACACGCCGCTGCCGAGGGAAGGAACAAAGGGGAACCCGGAAAAGCAATGGGGACCCCAGGTGGGCGACCACTGTAGGGGAGGGGAAGAGCAATGGGGACCCTGCATGGCTGGACTGTCATGGAGGAGGAGGAAGAGCAATGGGGACCCCACGTGGAGGAGGGGAAAAGCAATGGGGACTGTCGTGAGGGAGAGGAGAGGAGGGGAGAAGAAAGGGGGGACCTGGCGCTGGGATACTTTGTAACTTTGTAAGCCCTCTTTACGGGTGGCTATTTGCATACCGTGGGTGTGCAAGCAAAGAACTTCACTGGGACTTGTCACATGTGGCAATAAAGTATTCAATTCAATTCAATTCAATTCAAGTATGGTGGGGTGCAGGTACAATGATAATCTTGCTGGCAGCAGCATCACAGGCACAAAGGCAGACAACAAAACAGTAATTCATACATAAATCACACGTAAGTTCTGAAAGACAGTGAAAAGTTTAGTTTAGCCTAGTTAGTTTAGAGAAACAGCGTGAAACAGTCCCTTCGGCCCACTGAGTCCACGCCGACCAGCATTCCCCGCACATTGACTCTACCCTACACACACACTAGGGACAATTTTACATTTTACACTGACACCAAGCCAATTAGCCTACAAACCTGTACGTCTTTGGAGAAAAGAAAAAAGACTATGCATGAAAAGCAAATGAATGCAAGAGCACAATTAGAAAAACAAATGCATGGTGAAGCAAAAGGTGATGGCAAGTGTTCCACAGTGTAGCCGTGTAAACAAGTCCTACATCACTAAAGGTATCCCAGCCGGCAAAGAATCAATGCTCAATTCTTAAACACATCATTCTCTCGTGCAAACCATAACCACAAAACATGTATTATTTTGCCAATGACGTTAAAAAAAAACCAACTTTAAACAATAAACGCACCTGCGGCAGAAGATTTTTGTGTTAAGGTGAAGAGAGTCAGGATGAGTAAACTAATCACAGGCATTGCAGAGGAAAGGCTCAACCTGGTGAAGTGCGGAATTGTTTTGTAAGATTCCATCCCATTCCTCCCTCATCCAAATCTTCTGTCTCATCTGCTCCCAACCTTTATGCAAACCTGATATCCGTGTGACACAACAGGTGAATGGGGCGTGTTTCGACAGCAGTAAGTAAATAGCTAACTTGGAGCAATGCTTAAGATGACAAGTGTCTAAACAGCATATTTAACATTTCACATTAACATAAGCTCCTTGTACTTGTGCGTACGTCTTTACCTTTTAATTGAGCTGCTCTGCACTGGCATTTATATAGAACCTCCTTCAATGTTCCAAAGTACTTTACAGCCAATGGAGTTCTCTTTGAAATGTATTCACAAGTTTCAAGGCGCCCAGGCCGAATTGGGGGCAGTGAGATTCTATGGAAAGCCTGATAACTACCCGGATTTTAGGAATCCCTGATTAGGGATACATATTGCCCAGTTCATACAGCATGGCAAAATTCTGGAAATACTCAACAGATCAAACAACATCTCCACAATGAGAAAGATTTAGTGTTGCAAGTTGAAGATTGTTCATCAGAATTCTTTGCGCGGAATACAAAATGTTGCTATTTTAATTTCACAAAGTGCTGACTCCCGTCGAATTTCATCCTCTGAGCAAGTGCAAACGTTTCCAAGTAGCGTTCTGGAGAATCTCCAAAGCTTCGCTGCCAAATGATTTTTTTAAAACTTTTCAATTGAAAACCTTGACTCTTCTTCAGAAATAGCTCCACGGCACTACAGGAATGCAGTGAGTTGACATTTCGCTCCAATCCAGAGCCCGAGAAAGCTTAGTTGGTATAAAATGAATCAATCGACAATGGTCATAACAAGCATCCAGCAAACTCAAACTCTGCAACCAATAATCACTGCAATCGGCCTCCAGCCAAGTATCGTGAGCAATTTTGGGCCCCCGTAAAGGAAGGATGTGCTGGCGTTGGAGAGATTCCAGAGGAGGTTCACGAGAATGATCCCAAGAATGAGTTTGACGGCACTGGGCCTGAACTCGTTGAAGTTTAGAAGGACCTAATTGAAACTCACCAAATAGTGAAAGGCCTGGATAGAGTGGATGTGGAGAGGATGTTTTCACTAGTCTCAGACCAGAGGTCTTAACCTCAGAATTAAAGGACGTTCCTTTAGGAAGGAGATGAGGAGGAATTTCTTTAGTCAGGATGGTGAATCTGGAATTCATTGCTACAGAAGGCTGGGGAGGCCATCAATGGATATTTTTAAGGCAGAGAGTCTGAAGAAAGATCTCGACTTGAAACACCCCCCAATCCTTCTCTCAAGAGTTGCTGCCTGACCCACTGAGTTACTCCAGCATTTTGTGTCTATCTTCGGTGTAAACCAGCATCTGCAGTTCCTTCCTACACATTTCGTCTGTCCCACTGTGGATTTTTCTGTGCCAATGTTTTTATACAGCTGGAGCGAGTCAAGTGAAAACTCAGCTCTTATATGTCCTCAATAGTCACTATGGAAACCTTGTGGAGGTCATTTATCCCTATCCTCCGAACCTCGACATTTGACAATACATTTCACGAACTAAAATTTGCCATGCTAGGCTTCCAAATAATTTTTTCCAGTGGGAACCTCGACTTCATAGGTTCATGTGATAGGAGCAGAATTAGGCCATTCAGCCCATCAAGTCTTCTCCGGCATTCAATCATGGCTGGTCTATCTCTCCCTCGTAACACTATTCTCCTCCCCATAACCCCTGAAACCCGTACTAATCAATAATCTATCTATCTCTGTCTTTAAATATCCATTGACTTGGCCTCCACAGCCTGTGGCCACGAATTCCACAGATTCACCACCCTCTGACTAAAGAAATTCCCTGGACGCTCAGCACTTCAACTCCCCCTCCCATTCCGAATCCGACCTTTCTATCCTGGGCCTCCTCCATGGCAAGAGTGAGGACCACTGTAAATTGGAGGAGCAGCACCTCATATTTTGCTTGGGCAGTCTGCACCCCAGCGGTATGAACATTGACCTCTAATTTCAGGTAGTTCTTGCTTTCTCCTTCAGTTCTCAGCTCTCCCTCAGCCCATTGTTGCCGCATCTTCCTCCCTTTCTTCTTCCCACCTCCCAACCCACCCCGCCCACTCCCACCTCACACCAGTCTCAAGAAGGGTCTCGACCCGAAACGTTGGCTATTTCCATCCCTCCATAGATGCTGCCTCACCCGCTGAGTTTCTCCAGCATTTTTGTCTACCTTTGATTTTCCAGCATATGCAGTTCCTTCTTAAACAAAGAAATTCCTCCTCGTTTCCTTCCTAAAGAAACATCCTTTAATTCTGAATCTATGACCTCTGGTCCTAGACTCTCCCACTTCATGACCAAAAGGCCACAATCAATGAGGATAGGTAACAAATCATCCTCTATGATCAACGCTGGTCCCCCGCAAGGCTACAACCCCTCTTCTTTACTCCTTGTACACCCACGACTGTGCAACCAAATTCAAATCAACTAAATTTACAAATTTGCAGACAACGCCACCATTGTGAGCCATATCACATAAAGATGAGACGCAATACAGGAAGGAGATTGAGAACCTCGTGTGCTGGTGTCGAGACAACAACCTTTCTCTCAATGTCAACAAGACAAAGGAGATAGTGATGGACTTCAGGATGTGAAGCGGGACACATACCCCAGTTTGTATTGATGGCGCCGAAGTAGAGATGGTTGAAATCTTCAAATTCCTAGGAGTGAATCTCACCACCAACTGGTCCTGGACCACCCACATTAAAGCAACGACCAAGAAAGCACAACAACACCTCTACTTCCTTAGAAGACTTAGGAAGTTCAGCATGTCCCCAACAACTCTCACCAGCTTATATAGATATGCCATAGAAAGCATTTTATCGGGATGCTTCACCACATGGTTTGGGAACAGCTCCATCCAAGACCACTTGAAATTGCAGCGAATTGTGGACGCAGCCCAGACCATCACACAAATCAACCTCCCTTCCATTGACTTCACCTACACCTCATGCTGCCTCGGCAAGACCAGCAGCATCATCAATGAAGGGTCATTCCCTCTCCCCATCAGGCAAGAGGTACAGAAGTGTGAAAACGCACACCTCCAGATTCAGGGACAGTATCTTCCCAGTTAATATCAGGCAACTGAATTATCATGCCACCGACCAGAGAGCAGTCCTGACCTCCCATCCACCTCATTGGAGACCCATCGGATTATGTTAATTTGACTATACCTTGCACTGAATGTCATTCCCTTTATCCTCTATCTGTACACTGTGGACGGCTTGACTGTAAACACGTATAGCCTTTCCACTGACTGGATAGCATGCAACAAAAAAGCTTTTCACTGCACCCTGGTGCACGTGACAGTAAACTAAAAAAGGTGAATCTTTTTCCCTGGGTGGAAATGTCAAAGACTAGAGGGCATAGCTTTAAGGTGAGAGGAGCAAAGTGTAAGAAAGATATGCAGGATAAGTTTAATGATGGGTGCCTGGAACACACTGCCAGGGGTGATGGTGGATGCAGATACAATGTTGGCGTTAAAGAGGCTTTTAAATATCTACATGAATATACATGGGATTGAGGGATATAGACCATGTGCAGTCAGAGGAGATTAGTTTAACCCGTTGTCATGTGTGGGCGGCGCAGGTATTGCAGGCCAGAGATCCCGTTCGTGTGCTGCTCTGTTCCAAGTGTAGGAAGGAACTGCTGATGTTGGTTTTCACCGAGGATAGATAGACACAAAATGATGGAGCAACTCAGCGGGGACAGGCAGCATCCCTGGAGAGAAGGAATGGTCTGAAGAAGGGTCTCGACCCGAAATGTCACCCATTCCTTCTCTCCAGAGATGCTGCCTGTCCCGCTGAGTCACTCCAACATTTTGTGTCTATCTTCCGTACTGTTCGATGTCCTTTTGCAAATATACTTTGATTTTTAGAGTTAGGCCGAAAATATCTCCATGACAACAAACTCATTTGCGCTCACTCAGTAACAAACTCGCAGACAAGGGAGGTGCCATTGTAGTCTGTCAGGCTGGCCTCTACCATGCTGAGGCTAGGTGCCAGCTCTCGGACACCTACCTCCTCAACTGAAGCAGTTATGTGCTTAACCTCAAACTTACGATATCCCACCAACAAAGCTCCCGGTCTTTAGCCCACTGAATGCACTTCTGAAGCAGTGAAGAATAACAGGGTGGCACGGTGGCGCAGCGGTAGAGTTGCCGCCTTACAGTTCTTGCCGCACCAGAGGCCCGGGTTCGATCCCGACTACGGGTTCTATCAGTAGGGAGTTTGTACGTTCTCCCCGTGACCTGTGTGGCTTTTCTCCGAGATCCTCAGTTTCTTCCCACACTCCAAAGATGTACAGGTTTGTAGATAAATTATTCAAGAAGGAACTGCAGATGCTGGAAAATCGAAGGTAGACAAAAATGCTGGAGAAGCTCAGCGGGTGCGGCAGCATCTACGGAGCGAAGGAAATGGGCAACGTTTCAGCCTGAAACGTTGCCCATTTCCTTCGCTCCATAGATGCTGTCGCATCCGCTGAGCTTCTCCAGCATTTTTGTCTACCTTGTAGGTAAATTAGCTTGGTGTATGCGTAAATTGTCCCTAGTATGGTACTGGTAATGTGTAGGGGATTGCTGATCACCGCGGACTCGATGGGCTGATGGGCCTGTTTCCGCGCTGTATCTCTAAACTAAACTATTAATGCTCTAGAATGATGACCAGCTCTGCTCAAGCAGTTCCGGTGCAATAAGAACACGGGTGCTCAATCCAGCTAAGACTTCTACCCACTGCATGAATCAAGGGAAGTGTAGATCAATATGAAGTAGAGGATCAGGCACATTTAGTTTAGTTTAGTTCAGAGATACAGCGAGGAAAGAGGCCCTTCGGTCCTTCGGCCCACCGAGTCCGTGCCGACCAGCGATCCCCACACACTAACACTATCCTAAACACACTCGGGACAATTTACATTTTATACCAAGCCAATTAACCCACACACCTGTACGTCTTTGGAGTGTGGGAGGAAACCGAAGGTCTCGGGGAAAACGTGCAAACTCCGTACAGACAGCACCCGTAGTCAGCATGGAACCCAGCTCTCTGGTGCTGTAAGGCAGCAACTCTACCGCTGCGCCATCGTGCCAATTATTTCTGAATGTTGAGCGTGCCATGCAGGTTGCTCCTGATATATTCCTCCACCAACTTGTGAAAGGCTCTTAAAGGAATACCAGCCGCGTGGGTGAAGCCCACATTAATATTCATGTAGTCATGCAGCACAGAAACAGGCCCTTTGGCCCAACTCATCATACCAACTAAATTGCCCTCTCTAAACTAATCCCAGTTCCCCACCTTTATCCCAAATGCCTCTTCACCATTCCCATTCATGAACCTGTACAAATGTTTTTTTAAGTGCTGTTCGAGTACCTGTCTTGAACACTTCCTCTGGCAGCTTGTTCTATACCAACTACCCTTTAGTATATTTTTGAGATACAGTGCAGAAACAGGCCCTTCGGCCCACCGAGTCCACACCGACCAGCAATCCCCGCACACTAAAGGGCCTGTCCACTTTCACGACCTAATTCACAACCTTTTTTACTCATGGGCATTTTTTATGAGGTTAGAAAAACGCCCCGACCTACTTGATGCCACGAGTACCTACGACAAGCATCACAACTTACCTACGACCACCTACAACCTCGTGACGACCATGTTGCGAGTATGAGTCAAGGGCAAACTCGGCAGAGGTTGGGAATTAGGTTGTGAAAGTGTGACAGGCCCTTAACACTACCCTACACACACTAGGGACAATGTTACATTTATACCAAGCCAATTAACCTACAAACCTGTACGTCTTTGGAGTGTGGGAGGAAACGGAAAATCTCGATCAAAACCCACGCATGTCACGGGGAAAACGTACAAACTCTGTACAGACAGCACCCGTAGTCAGGATCGAACCAGGGTCTCTGATGCTGTAAGGCAGCAACTCTACCGCTGCGCCACCGTGCCGTTCTCTGTATGAAAAAGTTGCCCCTTGGGTTCCTATTAAATCTTTCCTCTCTCACCTTAAGACCCTGTGCACTCACACTATCTATTCCCCTCTTGATTATATAAATCTATATTATCATACACCTATAATTTGTACACCTATATTATCGCCCATCAGCTTTCTATGCTCCAAGGAATGAATCCTAAACTCCCAAACCTCTCCCTACAGCTCAGGCCCTCGAGTCCTGGAAACATTATTGTAAATCTTCCCTGCACTCTTTCCAGCTTCCTTTCACAAAATCGTGACTCGCACGCCACGAACGGAGTACCCGCGCCACGGACCGGGAACCCGCCCGGAATGCCCAGCTCATCCGCCGCAGATCGAGGACCCACAGGAACCCACCTGGAGGGCCGGTAAGCAGACCGGCTGTGGGAGGGATTGCACGGCCTCGATGGGGGGAGTGGGCTGCTGGAGGCCATGCAGTAGTCTAGGGCTCGGCTGGACCGGGCGCTGCTCCAAGAGGCCGAGCATGTGGACCGCACGCGGCCTACAGTGGTGGAGCAGCGGCGGAGGGCCCCACGGCAACGCTTGGCCAGGCCCACCCTGCAACGTCGCCATGGC
Source organism: Leucoraja erinaceus (assembly GCF_028641065.1). NCBI lineage: Eukaryota > Metazoa > Chordata > Chondrichthyes > Rajiformes > Rajidae > Leucoraja > Leucoraja erinaceus. The sequence continues at coordinate 10,282,437 of NC_073379.1, forward strand.
AACGGGCCTGCAAGGACAGGTCAAGATCCCCGCACTTACAACAACTGGGACTTGAAAATGGTGCCAAACTGGCGACTATGTACTGTCTCAGTGTATGGCACTACTGCTAGACACTTGTACTGTAGCTGAGATGCTTATCTAATATGCATCTAAATGCTTATGTATAGTGATACTGGTGCTGAACTATATACAAAAAAAATATTTAACTGTCAAATAATGTACCATACCACACCCTTGCCTACAGATTACACAATTGGGACATTATATAAAGACTTACAAATTTGCCACACAATACCAATTTGTGGTCGTGAATGTTTCTCAGGAAGGTATACACAAAATGCTGGAGTAACTCAGCAGGACAGGCAGCATCTCTGGAGAGAAGGAATGGGCAACATTTCTGGGCCAAGACCCTTCTTCAGAAAGTTTCTCATGTTGCTGCCATTGAATGGGATTTGACCATTTTATGTACAAAGGTGTTTTCTATCCAGAAAACATCAATTCATAAGGTCATGTGATAGAAGCAGAAATAGGCCATTCTGCCCATCAAGTCTACCCTGCTATTCAATCATGGCTGATCTATCGTAGACAAAAGTGCTGGAGAAACTCAGCAGGTGCAGCAGCATCTATGGAGCGAAGGAAATAGGCTGATCTATCTCTCCCTCGTAACCCCATTCTCCTGCCTTCTCCCCCGAACCCCTGACACCCACACTAATCAAGAATCTATCTATCTCTGCCTTAAATATATCCACTGACTTGGCCTCCACAGCCTTCTGTGAATTCCACATTCACCACCCTCTGACTAAATAAATTCCTCTTCATCTCCTTCCTAAAGGAACGTCCTTTAATTCTGAGGCAATGACCTCTAGTCCTAGACTCTCCCACTAGTGGAAACATCCTCTCTACATCCACTCTATCCAGGCCTTTCACTATTCTGTGCGTTTCAATGAGGGGTCCCCTCATCCTTCTAAACTTCAGCGGGAGGCCCAGTGCTGGCAAATACTCCAACAAACACACAATATTTTCAACTTCTCAATAAGTAACTGAAACTCAGTAGTCTGACTGTTGGCATGAAGCTAATCTTAACCTTCTAGTTGTAATCCTTTAAAGTACTTGATTCAGACAGACAGTTAGTTGGTGGAAATTAATAAGGCATGTCGGTGTGTGCAATTAAATGCCTATTCTGAAGTTAGTGTATCATGACATCCAACCCAACATAATTAACTATTGCTAAGAAGTCCTCCCAATGTTCCGCGTACATTTTGTCTTTCGGTTAACCCCTCAGAACCTTCCCCTCTCTGGACAGACTACTTCCAGACGAAGAACTCCCCGCACTCAGTTTCCATTGTTTTATTGAAACCAGAGGCTGCAGATGCTGGAATCTTGAACAAGAGCAAACTCAGAACTCAGCGGTCAGGCAGCATCTGTGGGTGGAAATGGTAAAAAAATCCAAAGAAGGGTCTCGACCCGAAACGTCGCCTGTCCATTTCCTTCCACAGATGCTGACCCAAGTTCCTCAAGCATTTCATGTATTTCTGCAAATGTCAAACACGATCATCAGGCAAAAGAACAAATATTTTTGTCTAGGATTGTGTAGGAAGGAACTGCAGATGTTGGCTTAAACCGAAGATAGACACAAGAGCTGGAGTAAATCAGTGGGACGGGCAGCATCTCTGGAGAGAAGGAATGGGTGACGTTTCGAGTCGAGACCCTTCAGGTTCTTTCAGAAATATTTTTAGCTGGTCTACACTTAGTTCCTTTAGGCTTGCTCCTCCCAGTAACAAGAATGTAGCAAGCTGAGTGTGCTCATTTCTACATTTAAGGCTAAATGCTGGTGTCTTGATAGATACCAGTGGCTAAAGAAGACACAAATATCTATCAAGGCTCCTACAATCTCTATGGTTGTAACAATATATTCTGCACTCTGCACATTTCACGGTTTGCACTCCTGATGTTCTCACATATAGTATGATTTGCCTGGATAGCACGCAAAACAGTTTTACACTGTATACATAGAAACATAGAAAATAGGTGCAGGAGGAGGCCATTCGGCACTTCGAGCCAGCACCGTCATTCATTGTGATCATGGCTGATCGGCCCCAATCAATAACCCGTGCCTGCCTTCTCCCCATATCCCTTGACTCCTAGAGCCCCTAGAGCTTTACATGCCGATAATAAACTAACACCAGCATAAATCTCCTCCCTTGCAGACCCATCTTCAGACTGAGAGTCAGGGGAGTAGGAGTCTAGAGATATGGAAGGGTAAGGTGGGAAAAAGACAGATGAAAAGGAAATATGATCAAGGAAAATTTAGAATGATTCATTGTTAGCCGAGGAGAAAGGTGACAACGAGGCATGCAATCAGTAAACATTAATCAAGAAACTAGAGAAATCAATGGGTAGTAAGCTGCACAACAAGGAGTTGTGGGAGCAAGGAGGTCCTACTGCAGTTGTACACGGCCCTGGTGAGAACACACCTGCAGTATTGTGTGCAGTTTTGGTCTCCTAATTTGAGGAAAGACATTCTTGCTATTGAGGGAGTGCAGCATTGGTTCACGAGGCTAATTCCTGGGATGGCAGGACTATCATATGATGAAAGAATGGAGCGACTGGGCTTGTATTCACTGGAATTTAGAAGGATGAGAGGGGATCGTATGGAAACATACGAAATTATTACGGGATTAGACACGCGAGATGCAAGAATCATGTTCCCGATGTTGGGGGAGTCCAGAACCAGGAGCCACAGTTTAAGAACTTTATGGTGCCTTCCCTCACAGTGGAAGGTGTTGATTCTGCTGTGGGGGGGGACATTTATGTTGAATCATATAGTGTATTGTGTTTTTTTTTCTTCCTTATTTTATATGGATGTATTGTAATCTAATTCCTTCTCTGTAAAGCACTTTGGCTTCAACATGATTTAATTTAAAAGTGCTATGTAAATAAAAATTACTTACTTACTTACTAAGAATAAAGGGTAGGCCATTTAGAACTGAGATGAGGAAGAACTTTTTTCCCCCACAGAGAGTTTGTGGAATTCTCTGCCTCAGAAGGCAGTGGAAGCCGATTCACTGGATGCATTCAAAAGAGTTAGATGGAGCTCTGATGGCTAGCGGAATCAAGGGGTATTGGTAGAAGGCAGGGATGGGGGTAGACAAGAAATGCTGCAGAAATTCAGCGGGTGAGGTAGCATCTATGGAGGGAAAAAATAGGCGACATTTCAGGACGAGACACTTCTTCAGACTGAACAGGGTCCTGATTGTGGATGATCAGCCATGATCACATTGAATGGCGGTGCTGGCTCGAAGGGTCGAATGGCCTACTCCTGCACCTATTGACTATGTATCTACTGTATGTATCTATATGAGGTGCTGTATCTCCAGTTCATTCTGACAATGGAGGAGGCTCAGGACAGAATGGTCTGTGTGGGAATGGGAAGGGGAGTTAAAGTGTAAATAGGCGTAGGCGGACTGTGCAGAGGTATACAGTGAAATGATCTCCGAGCCTGCGATTAGTCTTGCCACGTGGTTCTCCTCTGGGTGCTCCGGTTTTGTCCCGCATCCCAAAGACGTGCAGGATTGTAGATTGATGGACACAAAAAGCAGGAGTAACAGCATCTCTGGAGAAAAGGAGTAGGTGACATTTGCGGGTCGAGACCCTTCGTCAGACGGTTTGAAGGTTAATTGGCTGCTGTGAATAGGGAGTGGATGGTAAGGCAAAACAAGCCGTCAAACAACAGTAATGTTAAAATGAGAATGGTTGCCAACAATCACTGTGAAGACTTTTCCATGCATGAGTTACCAGAGGGTACTAATGTAGAGGAAAAAATCATCCAGATTATAGTTCAAGTAGTGAAGAAAATTGGCAAGGGATGAAAGACTCGACACAATGTTATTTTCTGAGCACAAACAGATCCAATGTATCACATAATTAAGCACAAGATACAGCAACACAATGGTTACATCTCAGGTACCAGATCTGGGAGTTGTTGAATTATCAAATTGTTATGGCTCGAAAGGAGGCCATTTGACCTTCTAAGTTTGCGTTCATTCTTTTGTGGAACAATCCGTTGGTCACTCTCCTCTTTCCCTGCATAGATTGTGAATGTTTCTCCCACAGTTGCCCATCCAGCTCCTTTTCATAAAAGTTCACAACTTGTCGGAGCAGAATTCGGCCATTCGGCCCATCAAGTCTACTCTGCCATTCAATCATGGCGGATCTATCTCACCCTCTCAACCCCATTCTCTGCCTTCTCCCCATATCCGGCCAACTCCCGTACCAATAGAGCAACACCTTTCTAATTCAGAACCTTGACTAGCAAGAGAAATTCTTTAGGAATTGGACCTCTGCTGTCATCCATGGAAACAGAGTGTTAAAATGATTGAAATATTGGGTTTACAATTGATAAATGTGAAGTGGGGGGTTTTTGAGAGAAATAAGGATACAATTAGTAAATGCCTAAATAGGGAGCGAAAAAAAGAGATCAAATTGGGCGGCACGATGGCGCAGCAGTAGAGCTACGACCTTACAGCGCCAAAGACACGGGTTTGATCCTAGATATGGGTGCTTGTCTGTAGGGAGTTTGTACGTTCTCCCCGTGACCTGAGTGGGTTTTCTCCGAGATCTTCGGTGGAATAAATGTAAAATTGTCCCTTAGATCGCTGGTCGGTGCGGACAAGGTGCGGTGCGGGCCTGTTTCCGCACTGTACCTCTAAACTAAAAATACTAAAATTATTGACGTAGCAAATTAGATGAACAACTCATTTAATTTCCATACCACTGACGTAATTTTGGATCGAATTAGCCAGCTTGAACCCGATATGCCTTACTCCGCTGGATCAACTTACCAGCTTGTCAAACATCTTACGGAAATACATGTACACCAAATAAACAAAATTGCCATCATATTCCTTACTTACCTCTTCAACAAACTCAAATCAAATGTGTAAGACATGATCACCCCAGCACAAAACTACGCTGACTCCTCGTCCTAATCTGTAGATAGACTCAAAATGCTGGAGTAACTCAGCGGGACTGACAGCATCTCTGAAGAGAAGGAATGGGTGACGTCTACCTTCTGACCCTTAGGAACCTCTCCATTAACTTCCCTACCACTGACTTAATGGAACGAGCTGACAGAGGAACTATTGAGGCAGATACCATAACGTTTAAAAGACACTTGGACAGGTACATGGATAGATTGGAGGGATATGGACCAAACGCAGGCAAATGGGGCCAGCTTAGTTGGGGCATCTTGATGCGCATGATTGAGTTGGATTGAAGAGTCTGTTCCGTGCTGTGTGACTATGACTCTAGGTCCAGGGAAAACTTTTCCACAAATTTCAGACATTGGCCTTTAATGGGCGTCATAAGTGTCTCTAAACATTGGTTACTTTAATAAAATTCCATAAAACATCCCTTGCACAATTAGACCGGCAACCATTAAAATCAACCTTCGATTAATTCGGCACGGTGGCGCAGTGGTACAGTTGCTGCCTTTCAGCGCGAACAGCGCCAGAAACCCGGGTTTGATACCGACTACGTGTTCTGTCAGTACGGAGTTTGTACGTTCACCCCGTGACCTGCGTGGGTTTTCTACAAGATCTTCAGTTTCTTCCCACACTCCAAAGACTTGGCTTGGAATAAATGTAAAAATTGTCCCTAGTGTGCGTAGGAGAGTGTTAATGAGCGGGGATCACTGGACTCGGTGGGCCGAAGGGCCTGTTTCAATCGTGGCTGATTTATCTCTCCCTCTTCACCCTATTCTCCCGTCTTCTCCCCATGATCCTGACACCCGTACCAATCAAGAATCTATCTCTGCTTTAAAAATATCCATTGACTAGGCTTCCACAGCCTTCTGTGGCAAAGAATTCCACAGATTCACCACCTTCTGACTGAAGAAATTTCTCATCTCCTTCCTAAATAAATGTCCTTTAATTCTGAAGCTGTGCCCACTGGTCCTAGACTCTCCCAAATGCATTTCGTTGTCTCTGTACTGTACACTGACAATGACAATTAAAATTGAATCTGAATCTGAAACATCCTATCCACATCCACTCTATCCAAGCCTTTCACTGTTCTGTCAGCTCCAATGAGTTTCCCCCTCATCCTTCTAAACTCAGTGCCGTCAAAACCTCCGAGCAGGCAATAGCATCTCATGTTTTAATGCTCTTGCTAGCCCGGCAGTTCCCAGATCTATTGTCACAAATGGATGCAGATTCATCACCCATGGTGTAGTGGAGACAATTTGTGTGGCATAATTCAAGCTAAGTTGTAAACAGGATGAAGAGAGGCTAGTTTACATTTGCATAAACTAAAAGTATAATATCAAGTTCAAGTTCACATTTATTGTCACATGCACCAATTAGGGTACAGTGATAATTGACTTACCATGCAGGAATACGAGTAAAAAGAACGCAATACACAATAAATTTAACATAAACATCCACCACAGTGGAATCAACATTCCTCACTGTGATGGAAGACAATAAAGATCAGTCATCCTTTGTTCACCCGTGGTGGTCAATGCCTTGAACGTTCTCTGCGGAAAGCAGAAAGGGGAGGAGATGGGAAGATGTGGCCAGTAGTGGGATCCCGTTGGAGGTGGCGAAAATGTCGAGGGATTATATGTCGTATGCGACGGCTGATGCGGTGGAAGGTGAGGACAAGGGGGACTCTGTCCTTGTTACGAATAGGGGAGGGGGAGTAAAAGCGGAGCTGCGGGATCTCGAGGAGACCCCGGAGAGAGCCTCATCTATAATGGAGGAGTGGAAGCCCCGTTCCCAAAAGAATGAGCACATCTCCAGTGCCCTTGTATGGAAAACCTCATCCTGGGTGCAGATGCGGCTTAGACGGAGGAATTGGGAGTAGAGGATGGAGTCCTTACAGGAAGCAGGGTGGGAAGAAGTGTGGGCAAGATAGCCACGGGCATGGCGCGCTGATGGTCAGGCAACTACTCTCAGACACTTCCACCTACTTATCCCTCGACCATGACCCCACAGCCGAGCACCAGGACTTAATCTCAAGCACTATCACTGACTTCATCACCACCAACCTTTGTGTGAAAGAATGACCACTCAGATTCCTATTAAATCTTTCCCCCTTCACCTTAAACCTATGTCCTATGTCCCGAAAAATTGGATTTAGATTGCCGGCAGCACATAGTTTGTGACTGATTGTTTGCTTTCATATCTCTCTTCAGTCTGACATCATCACCCTTCAGTCTGAAGAAAGGTCTCGACCCGAAACGTCACCCTTTCCTTCTCTCCACAGATGCTGCCTGTCCCGCTGAGTTACTCCAGCATCTTGTGTCTACCTTCATATCCTTCAAATTGTGCAGCACAATAAATTTGGTCATCAGCGCCTGATTACCACTTCCAGATCATGTAGAGAATAGACGGCAGAAACAGGAAAAGACTCCCCTATACGGTCCTCACCTATTCTGCTGCAAGGGACAAGATGGCAATTACATACAAATTTATCGCTGAGATCTGAGAGGAGAAGTGGTAATGATGTCAAAAGAGTCTTCATTGTTATCACACAGAGCTGAACACAGATCAACAGAGGAGACTGATAACGAGCAATAGCAAGAATGACATACCTGCTCCGTACACAGTGTTCCTAAACACTTTGGAATACTCTCTGTACTTTTGCAAAAAAGATTTTAAAAATTAACCAGGACACCAATTTTCTTTTATGTGCTTGCTATTTGCTTGCAAACACTAAAGGAAACGATAATGTCACCTTGATGTTTAATTGACAGTCTTCATTGTTCATTTGATTCACTAAATCCACAAGGGCCATTTGAAAAGATAAAAGAAACGGTGCTAAAAATCGGAAATGGATGCAGAACTTGCCCACGTTCGACACTCTGAACGTGGGAAAGGGACTATTCCAATGACGTGTTTCATTCAAATTTATGGCATTGCAACATAAACTGATGGAACACTCATGAATTATTGAATTATTGCTGGCAATATCACATAGAATCACAGAGTCGTAGAGTGATACAGTTTGGAAAAAGGCCCTTCGACCCAACTTACCCACACCTGCCAACAATGTCCCACCTACACTAGTCCCACCTCCTTGCGTTTGGTCCATATCCCTCCAAACCTGTCCAATCCATGTATCTGGCTAACTGTTCCTTCAACGTTGAGATAGTTAGTCCCTGCTTCAACTACCTCCTCTGGCAGCTTGTTCCATATGCCCACCACCCTTTGTGTGAAAAAGTTACCCCTCAAATACCCATTAAATCGTTTCCCCTACACCTTAAACCTATGCCCTCTGGTCCTCGATTCACCTTCTCTGGGCACGAGAATCTGTGCATCTACCCAATCTATTCCTCTTATGATTTTAAACACCTCTATTAGATCACCCCTCATTCTCCTGCTCTCCAGGGAATAGAGCCCCAGCTCACCTCTCCCTATAGCTCAGACATCCCAGTCCTGGCAACATCCTCGTAAATCCTCCCTGTACTCTTTCCAGCTTGACAATGTATTTCCTATAACATGGTGCCAAGAACTAAACACAATATTCTAAATGCGGCCTCACCAACATCTTATACAACTGCTACACAACCTCCCAACTTCTACACTCAATCTGGCCACCTTAAATGTCAACACTGAAAAAAAATCGGAGACAGTGACCGAAAGCCAAACAGAATAGACAAGACAAAGAACTTAAACAGTGTTAGATAAAGGCAAACTATCTGAAGAAGGGTCTCCAACAGAAACGTCACTCATCCCTTCCATTTTGTTGCATGCTGACCAGTCGGCGGAAAGACAATAACACATGATTACAATCGAGCCATTCAGTGTACAGATACGTAATAAGGGAATAACGGGAATAATTTAGGATTCCATATCCTAAATAGAGTGGAGGGGAAGACAATGGGGACCCGGAGTGGAGGGACCACCGAGAGGGAGGGTGGGAGAACAAAGGGGGACCCCGTGTGCGGGGAGGGGGGCACTCTAGTTTAGAATCCTCTGCCCAGGAGATAAGCCTGTGTTTGTTCGTTCGCTGGTTTGTTCTAGTGAAGGCGTTGTGAACAAGGCAGCCAGACAACACTCACTTTTCACTATTAAATTTAAATTTAAATTCCAGTTTACATGTACCTTGTTGTGTGTTGTGACTGTCGGCAGTCCAATTTCCCTCAAAGGATGACTAAAGTTGTATCATATCGTATCATCTCATAGCATATATATCTTTTGTATCTTGTGTTAAAGCAAAACTTTAAAACATACTGCAAAGATCCGGTAAGAAAATCGAGACTTTATTTAAGATTGTCAAATACAGTGATCACTGGGAACAATCTAGCAGATTGCTCACTTAACAAAGATTCATCTACTTAAAGCCCTGTCCCATGGTACGAGTTCATTCCAAGAGCTCTCCCGAGTCAAACTTGTGGTAAACACGGAGAATAAACGTAGCGGGTACGTCGGATCTCGGGGACGTCACTTAGCGGCTCGTAACGCTAACGGCGGGTTTTCGGGAAGACTCGCTAACGACAGCTAAGTTCTGGAAGACTCGTGAGGATTTGTCAACATGTTGAAAAATGTCCACGAGAGCCCCGAGTACCGACGAGTGGCCATTACCGTAAATCTCCGAGTTCGAATCAGGGCAAACTCGGGAGAACTCTTGGAATGAACTCATACCGTGGAACAGGGCTATAATGGACTGAAATAGTAAGATTAAATGAGAACTTACCATTTTGAAGTTTGATCTTTATTTTATGAGGAGTTACGTCGAGGGACTACATGAAGAAGGCCGTCCAGGCGCATGCGCGTCAAACTTCAAAGCAGCGGTGTGAAATCACAGTGTGATATATACGATGTGAAATCACAGATGATATATACCGAAGCATAATAGCAAGCTACGTGATACAAACTTAACTTACCTTTGTTAGGGTGGGAGTGGAGGGCACGTAGTCCCTCGATGTAACTCCTCATAAAATAAAGATCAAACTTCAAACTGGTATGTTCTCGTTTAATCTTACTATTTTACTTCGGAGTCACGTGAGTGACTACGTGAAGATTTTAAAGCTTCTGTGATTTCAGGCCGTAGATTCAATTCCGGCGTATCACTGCATTTAGATTGACTCTAGGAGTGAAAAATAGTCAATAACATGCAACCATAACATTTGTTAATCAGTTAATGGTTTGTTTTATGATAAACATTATGTCCCATTTTAATCACTGGGAACATTTAATACTGAATCCAAACAGTACCACCAATTACACCAGGGTCTGCAATCTCTTTGTGTTAATATTTGTAAACATCCTTTCATTTGACCATCCTGCGGCCGTGAGAGTATGGTCTATTGGAACGTCCAAATCCTTGGCCACCGATGTTGCCAAGATTAAAAAAATTTCAGTATCAATTCCTGAATCCAATAGCACCTTATTCAGCCATCTTGAAATTGTTTGTGTTGTCATTTTTTGGGTGGTTATTTGTGGTTGATAAATAATGCGGATTCTACACCTCTAAGGTGCTTGGTGGTCTCAATGTAGTGTTTCAAATATGTAACTACACCTGCACATTGACGACTGCTTTGGGGCCACCTCCTGCACCCACACACAACTGACTGACTTCATCCACTTCACCACCAACTTCCATCCAGTACTCCAATACACCTGGACCATTTTCGACACTTCCCTACCATTCCTTGACCTCACCATCTCCATCGCAGGGGACAGACTTCTGACCGACATACACTACAAACCCACTGACTCACATGGCTATCTGGACTACACGTCTTCCCACCCTGCCCCCTGTAAAGACTCCATCCCCTACTCCCAATTCCTCCGCCTACCCCGCATCTGTTCCCAGGATGAGACGTTCCACACCAGGGCATCGGAAATGTCCTCGCTCTTCAGGGAACGGGGATTCCCCTCCTCCACCATAGATGAGGCTCGCACCAGGGTCTCATCCATACCCCGCAACACTGCTCTCTCTCCCCATCCCCGCACTCGCAACAAGGGCAGAGTCCCCCTAGTCCTCACCTTTCACCCCACCAGCCGGCAAATACAACAAATAATCCTCCGCCATTTCCGCCACCTCCAACGTGACCCCACCACTCGCCACATCTTCCCATCTCCCCCCATGTCTGCCTTCCGCAAAGACCGCTCCCTCCACAACTCCCTTGTCAATTCTTCCCTTCCCTCCCGTACCACCCCCTCCCCGGGCACTTTCCATTGCAACCGCAAGAAATGCAACACCTGTCCCTTCACCTCCCCCCACGACTCCATTCAAGGACCCAAACAGTCGTTCCAGGTGCGACAAAGGTTCACCTGTATCTCCTCCAACCTCATCTACTGCATCCGCTGCTCTAGATGTCAGCTGATTTACATCGGTGAGACTAAGCGGAGGTTGGGCGATCGTTTCGCCGAACACCTCCGCTCAGTCTGCAATAACCTACCTGAACTCCCGGTGGCTCAGCACTTCAACTCCCCTTCCCATTCCCAATCCGACCTCTCTGTCCTGGGTCTCCTCCATTGCCAGAGTGAGCAACACCGGAAATTGGAGGAACAGCACCTCATATTCCGCCTGGGTTGCTTGCGTCCGGATGGCATGAACATTGAATTCTCCCAATTTTGCTAGCCCTTGCTGTCTCCTCCCCTTCCTTAACCCTCGAGCTGTCTCCTCCCATCCCCCCGCCCTCGGGCTCCTCCTCCTCCCTTTTTCCTTCCTTCTCTCCCCCCCACCCACCATCAGTCTGAAGAAGGGTTTCGGGCCGAAACGTCACCTATTTCTTTCGCTCCATAGATGCTGCTGCACCCGCTGAGTTTCTCCAGCATTTTTGTGTACCATGTAACTACACCTAGTCTTTTCTGTAGGATATACTGAAAACCAATTTACACCCCGAGACTCCTGGTCTGCTCTGTTTTAGCAGGTCATAGACATAGAATGTAATTTCCTCTTCTGCCATTCCCATTCTGTCTACTCGTAACTTGTGTAAAGTTTGTACTCTTTGGGCTGAGACTAAAGCCATTAACATGACTACTTTCATAGTGATTTTGTCTAAAGACAAATTTGGGATGGGACTCCAATCCCTAAGTAATGCGAGTACATCCCAGATTTCCGTATGTCTCGGTCTGGGAGGTTTAGCATTAAAGATGCCCTTCATATATCTACAAATCAAGGGGTGTGATCCTAGAACTTGTTGTTCCGATGTTCTCGATAAATATGCAGAGAGGGCACTCCTTGCAGCGTTGATCGCACTATACTCAAATTAGCATCAAAATGTAATGTTGACAAGAATTCTACAACATCTGACTTGTGTGCAGTATGATAATAATATTTTGTGTTGAACAAACTGCTCCCATTTCATAATGTAAGAGATATACTGCTTCTGGGTATTATCCCTCCAGCATCCTGTAATTACATACATACTGCGATTCGTTAGTCTCTTCCAAGATATGGCCTTTTTTGAATCTGCAAATCAATAAATCAATACGATCATGTAAATGATGAAATCACCAGTTACAGGGTGCACGAGTAGGTTTTCTTGTCTTGAGACATGCATTATAGGTTCTGTCATCATTTTTAACACTAGTTGATACCATGGTTGTGTGGCCAGTCTGGAACCACCAACAATCCTGAAGCATTATCTTGTTTAATCTTCTGTAGACTCTACTGATCAGACAAAAGGGAGGAAATGCATATGAACATTCCACCCCAATTTAACGTAAACACATGTACCCTTGTTGCACCTAGGTCTGGTCCCCACAACCATATTGAGGTACAGTAACTGGTGGTTCAATCTGGATGCAAACAAGTCAATTTCTGGTTTCCCGAATTTATTCACAATCTTATGGAAAATGTCACGGTTTAACAGTATACTGAGTTGGATGATCAGCCATGATCACACCGAATGGCGGTGCAGGCTCGATAGGCCGAATGCCCCACTCCTGCACCTATTCTCCACGTCCATTCTGTATTGTCAATAAATTTTCATGACCTAGTGTTTGCAATATATTGAATTTACCTGGTAGGTAAATTTCAGAACCAAATGTCTCTCTTAATGCACCAGTGCCAATTCCTGTTTGCTAATCTGTCAAATGCTTCTTATTTTATTCCACCCATATGATTGACATATGTTACTGCCGTAGTATTGTCTATCTGAACCTGTACATGCAAATTTTGTACCTTGCGGTAAAGGGATTTAAGCCCATGACATACACTTAGTAATTCAAGATAATTAATGCCAAGTGTCTCAACCAGAATTTTTCTGTAAAATCAATCAACATTATTAATCCACCATTTTATATCATCATTGCTGTGTTTGGTAGTATGGGTCTATCAAATACCCGAAATGTCTTTTAACCTTTGCTCACTGCAGTTGATGGTAATGCAGTGGGCCAAGCTGAATAGCTGGAAAGAAACAATTAGTTTGCCAATTAGGCTTGCCACTTGCCTGATTGATGGTTGTTTGCCTGCAATTAGTTCCTTACAACCCTCAATTCACTGTAGCTTTAGTCCTTGGGTAAATCACTGTCATGTGCTCTGAATTAATAGTGAACCCCAAGTAATCAATTATATTGTTACGTGTCAATCTAGATTTATCTGGAGATAAACAACCCCAGATTTTGATTGTTAATTTGACTTTTAAAACTGATGCTGTCGTTATGGCTTCAGTGCCTCAACTAAATGTCATCCAAATAAACCATTATCAAATGGCCTTGGGCTCTTAACAATGTTAAGATTGGTTTTAGCAGTTTAGTAAACAATCTAGGGCTGAGGTTAACGCATAAGGCAATGCTTTGAATTGCCACAATTGATGCATCCAGATAAATTTCAAATATCTACGATCTTATCTTGCACAGCCACAGAGTAATATGCATCTTGGAGATCTATGCTTGCCATATAGCCTCTTGTTGAATTTAACTGCAAAGCATAAGTAAATGTCTCCATTTTGAAATGTTTATACTGTACAACAGGGTTGAGACTTGTAAGGTCGAAATGATTCTGCTGCCACCATCCTTTTTTAGGTATAGAGAAAATACTAGATATGCACTGGTGGTTTTGATAAGTTGTTTTCTCAATTACCCCTTTTTTACTCAATATGTCAAGTCCTACTTGAATAATTCTAATCTCTTCTTTAGAGAACATGTATTCGTCTTGGCATATGTTGAGTAGGGGAATTTTCATTTTTTGGTAGAATTCAATTCTAAACCCCATTATACTGCACAGTATATAGGCATCAGATGTTATTTGTTGCCCTTCTATTAGGAAGAATTGTAATTTCCCCCAATTTGTGAATAGGACACATCTGATATGTTTTTCTCAGAACCAGAAGCACCTACCTCAGGATTTGCTGGTGTCACTTTTTGTACCTTGCTCCTTGTGGGAATAACCATGTCCTCCACATCCTGGGGTCGTATGCCAATATCGTGTGTGCGGGTACGAGCGACTTGTTCCTTCACCAGTTCCAGCCACCCTTCAGTATGAATATTGCCTTCGTTATGGCAATTGTCTATTAGATGGTTTACAGAGCCCTGCAAACTTAGGATGTATGTTAGGTCTTATCGTATTTTTACAAATACAGTTTATTTCAAATTGTGCATTACACATCATTCCCATAACATCCTGATGTGACTTTATCACATTTCCTTCTTCCAGGTCTCTGGCAAATGCCGTGATGCTTGACCACATTAATCTTAGTACCCGCTGTAACCTCATTTCTTGAACGCATACTGCAGTGCCCATAACTCCACACTTCACTGTTGACAGATGGGACTACTAGCAGAGCGCAATTCTGCACGATTTCAGATATGTTCTCTATCTCATCCATCATTGGTTCTTCCAAATGATGTGAAAGCAGGTATTTATACTTCTGCTATATCCTCTTTTAGAGGTTGTCCCTTTTTTCCTGGGACTAGAGAACTTATGGCCAGCCCTGGTACATTTCTTTTTTGTATGGGCTCTGGTCCTTATATTATTAGTTGTCAGAATATTCTTCCCTCATAATGGGTTTCACCTGGATATTCATCATCAGGTATTTCATGCGACGGCTCTCTCATAAGCCTACGCATTTTTGTCCCTCTTTGGGGTACATCAAGCTCGTCCATTGAGCTGTATATTGGCAGCCCACTTTTGGGTGCTGCTCCATATTCTGGGTCTCCTGTAGACCAACGCCTGTATTGTCTTTCAGACATTTCTGGTGCTGCTCCGTGTCAGGCCAGCCCACATATTCATCTTTATCATCAGGCATTTCGGTCGCTGGCTCAAATCTGGGCCAACGTTTCCCAGAACCTCTTCTGGGTGTTCCATGTGGTTGCTCTTTAAGCCTGCGTTTTTTATACTCCTTCTGGAGTTTGTTTTACCCATGAGGAATTCCAGTTTATAAATTTTGTCTGACATGATTTATAGTTCAGACTCCTGCGCGTCTCCAGGCCTATTATTTCTTTATGGCCTTGCTCCCTGTGGGAGTTTCAACGGGACTTTTTCCCTCGTGTAAAATAGTAATTTCTTTACGATCGACTTTTTAGTCGGGCGCCCGCTACTCTCAGCCACTTTGTCTTATTGAGTGCTTACTGCGGTGCGCTTACCATTCTTCCTCCCACCTTTCTCCGTACATAAGACTTGCCAGTGTCTCTGCACGCAGTCTCCACGGAGAAAAGCAGCCTGAAATGAAAGTAAAATACGTACGTTCAGGTTTTGTTTCACTCACCGCTTGGAGATCCGTCCTCCTATCGCAGTTGCAGAGCAATGCGCCTGACGAGATGACGCTCGTGCGTCTGGACGGCCTTCTTCACGTAGTCACTCACGTGACTCCGAAGTTAAATTTCCTTTGATGTGATGTTTAGTGTAGCGGGCACTTAAGCATTTTCCCTTCTTACGAATGGTCTAAAAGCAATTATAACCAGCTTATAACAATAATGGGCCTGTCCCACTTAGGTGATTTTTCAGCAGACTGCGGAGTATGCGTGTACTGTTTGGGAGAGATCATCCCATGCCAAGAAACTAGACCCAGGGTTGAATAACACCTGCCGCTCAATCACTGGCTGCTTGAAGCCCACCAACATAAACAACCTGCACCTCCTCACTGGCATTGCCCCTGCTGATGTGAGACGGGAATTCGCCAGCCGAGTAGAGATGACTAAGGCCATAAGTGATGAACGCCACCTCCTCTACGGACGTGTACCCCCGGCCCAACGGCTAAAGTCCAGGAGAAGCTTTCTCAGCCATGTCCAGCCCCTAATAGCATCACGGGAAGAAACCAGACTCCAACTATGGACAAAAAGGCTTGAGGACGACCCCCCCCCTCCTACTGACATGGGTATCCCTCCTTCTGAAGCCCTCCCTCCGGGCTCAGAAGAACCATGGGTCCGGTGGAAGACGCTCAACCGCCTGAGAACAGGAACAGGGCGATCAAAAGCTGCCATGGCCAGATGGGGCTATGGAACTGGCCAAACCACCTGTGAATGTGGAGAAGAGGACCAATGCAGAACTGCCTTGTCTGCCCCCTACTACCCAACCAGTGCAGCCCAAAGGATCTTGCAGTGTTCAATAAAAACGCAAAGGACTGTGTAAAGGAATGCGAAACTGTCATATAACCAACCAGCTTCAAAGACACGAAAAGAAGAAGAAGCAGGCTGCCGGTGACTGTCAATTTGCCGGCAGTCGCCTGAAAAACCGGCAACTGGAACGGTGACTGTCAGAGTGGAACACACACACATGCACATCGATTCCTTCACCAGCCCGTTATGCAGGCGGGGGACAGGGCAAGCAGGGGGAGCGCTGTCTAAAAAATTCACATGGTATAAAGCCAAGGTGAAACAGACACACACCGCGATGAACAGGAAGGTTGGCGCTGTAAAAAGACGGCTAAAGCACAGTGTACAGTAAGTACGAGGGGGGAGAGGAGGGGGAGAAGGTGGGAGAAGGTGGGGGAGAAGGAGTGGAGACAAATTTTAAAAAGCCAGAGATACACGGCTGTGAAGCTCGGCGGACATTAACATTACGAACAGTCGGTTATTCTTGGTTCTGAAAACTATTGCTTACCTTTTTTTCCCCCCAATGAACCAAGGAAATTCATCGGTCAGCACCGGCTCCAACCTATGAGAACCTTTGAGAACCTTCGATGACCTGGCAACCCGTTAGGACCTCCTGGCGACCCACCTACGGCTCGAGAATTCTAGTCGCCGCTAATCTTTCAACACGTTGAAAAATTCACGGCGACCATAATGAGGCTGCGACTAGTTCCCAGAATGCGGGAACTCCTCACGACCATGAAGGCGACTCCCCCGGCAACCACCCGCGAACATGTGGCGACTGCATAGTCTCCTGCAGTCGCCTAAAGAGTCGCCTAAGTGGGACAGGCCCATAAATCACGCACCTTGGAAAGACACAGATCAGTAAACACAGCCCAATTACAACCCATTACAGATTAGCAAACGAAATGTGTAGGAAGGAACTGCAGATGCTGGTTTACACCAAAAATGGACACAAAATGCTGGAGTAACTCAGCGGGACAGGCAGCATCTCTGGAGAGAAGGAACGGGTAACGATTCGGGTCGAGACCCTTCTTCAGACTTCCAGCAGATGTCCAGTTACCCTTTCAACCTCATTTCATTGTTTTCCGATTGCCATTTGTCTTTTGACAACAGGGAACAGAAGCTGACTAAAGTAGACTGCAGTAGTGTCAGCTGCACATGCTCCATTTCAGTCTTCTTTAAAGCACAGAATGATAATGACACATGAAGAGGACTTTGACCAAAGAAGGGTGCAAAGAATCACTTGGATTGATAGAATCCCTGAGTTCCTTTGTACTGAACAGACATTATCAATTCCTGCTGTCATATTTGAAAGTTCTCTGCCACATTTATAATGCAATGGAAGGGAATACCTCCCTCTGCTGCACGTCACAGATAAAGCAGCTATTTAAAAAAAGTTGAAACAATCAGACTGAAGAAGGGTCTTGACCCAATACGTCACCTATCCATGTTCTCCAGAGATGCTGCCTGACCCACTGAGTTACCCCAGCACTCTGTGAAACGTCACCTAGCCATGTTCTCCGGAGATGCTGCCTGACCCACTGAGTTACTCCAGCACCTTGTGCTTTTTTCTTTGTGAACCGGCATCTGCACATCCTTGTGTCTCAACTTACTCATGTGAAAGCTGCCACTTTAATATGAGAGCACTGAAAGGAATTAACTTTGGAGCTTGAGTATTGATCTTCACAGAGACGTTACGGATCTATTGAACCCAGGCTGACATGTGTAGGCCTACCCCTGCAAAAGATGGCAAATCTCATTTGTTTACAATTCCCAGTGGTCTTTTGTCAGGAAATGGTGGCTGTTCTATCCTACCGTTCAAGACACAAACAACACACTTGCAAGTGCAACTCTGAAACTTAGTCAAGTTGATCTTCAAGAATCGGACGATCCTTGTTGTGGATGTTCCATCACCCAACCTGGTTCATTACCATCACTTCTGAACAAACTTAGTAACCTTGTGTGTGCCCTTTGTCCATTGAAAAAGAGTTGCCTAAATGGGAAAAGGACTTTCAGTGATAAGACCATCAGCTGGATCATGGGGCTCAGAACATACTCCGTGGAACAGCATAGCACAGGACCAGACAAAATGTGTAGGAAGGAACTGCAGATGCTGGTTTACACCGAAGACAGACACAAAATCAAGGAATCAAGGGATATGGGAAGAAAGCAGGAATGGGGTACTGCTTTTGGATGATCACCCATGATCATATTGAATGGCGATTCTGGCTTGAAGGGTTGAAAGGCCTACTCCTGCACCTCTATTCTATGGAGTAACTCAGCGGGACAGGCAGCATCTCTGGATAGAAGGAATGGGTGCCATTTCAGGTCGAGATACTTCTTCAATGGGTGACGTTTCAGGTCGAGACCCTTCTTCAGACCCTGAAGGAGGTCTGAAGAAGGGTCTTGACATGAAGCACCGCCCATTCCTTCTCTCCAAAGATGTTGCCTGTCCCACTGAGTTACCCCAGAATTTTGCGTCTAACGCACGAGCAGGCCCTTCGGCCCTCAATGTTGGTGCTGACAAATTAAACTAAGGCCATCTTTCTGTAAATGATCGATACCCCTCAATCCCTGCATATTAATGCAGCTGCTTAAATGCTAATGGCAATAAACAATCTGGGTGCTCGGCAAATCGAGTAGCATCTGTGGAGGAAGAAACCAAATGAATGTTTAAGTTTGATGAACTTTTATTGGAACTGAGTAATAAAAGTCATTTTATAAATAGGCCAAGTGGGGTGGTATTCCATTGTGCCATATCTAGTTCAGTTCATTTAATTTACTTTAGTTTTAGTTAGTTTAGTTTATTGTCACGTGTACTGAGGTACAGCTTTTGTTGCGTGCTATCCAGTCAGCAGAAAGACAATACATGACAATTCAGACAATACGTCTGAAGAAGGGTTTCGGCCCAAAACGATGCCTATTTCCTTCGCTCCATAGATGCTGCTGCACCCGCTGAGTTTTTCCAGCATTTTTGTCTACCTTTTGAATACATGATTACAATTGAGACATTTACAGTGTACAGTGTATAGATACAGGATAAGGGAACAACGTTTAGTGCAAGGTAAAGCCAGTGAAGTCCGATCAAAAATGATCCGAGGGTCACCAATGAGGTAGTTGAGGGGGAGGGTGATGGGGTGGAGGAGGGTGGAGGGGTGATGGTGATGGAGGACATTTGGTAAATGTTATAAAGCAGCAACATGACTTCCTGACTCTTCCACTCAATGCCATGGCTGATGTATGCAAGCGTTCCATCTTCTTTACCACGTTGACTATTACAGAGCAATGGACCTGGACCCCAAATCTCTATGTAAATCACTGCTGTTAATTGTTCATGTTCATAAGTTCACAAGTGATAGGAGCAGAATCAGGCCATTCGGCCCGTCAAGTCTACTCCACCATTCGATCATGGCTGATCTATCTCTCCCTCCTAACCCCCATTCTCCTGCCTTCTCCCCATAACCCCTGACCGGTACTAATCAAGAATCTATCTATCTCTGTCTTAAAAATATCCGACGACTTGGCCTCCACAGCCGTCTGCGGCAATGAATTCAGGTGTTCGTTTTTGGTCACCCTCTTATACGAAAGGTGTCATCAAGCCTGAAAGGGTGCAGAAAAGATTAATGAGGATGTTGCCAGGACTCGAGGGCCTGAGCCCTAGGGAGAGGTTGAGCAGGCTGGGACTTCATTCCCTGGAGCACAGGAGTCTGAGGGGTGATCTTACAGAGGTGTATAAGATCATGAGAGGAGTAGATAGGATAAATGCCGGGAGACTTTCACCCAGGGTAGGGGAATCATAAACCAGGTTTAAGGTGAAGGGAGGTAACACAATTGTAAAAAATAACTGTTTCAGGACTGGACGAGGGTTGGTCAAGACTATAAATAATGATCTCCTTTTCTTTTCACTATTTTCTCTCTCAACTTTCTTCATTTACTCGTTTTCTTTCTTCACACACTATATATTTCACATTTTTCTATCCTTTACTATCTAACCTCTTTTTCTTATTCTCATCTTTTTTCAATGTAACAAAAAAAAAAAAAAAGAAGTTGTACATAAAATGTATTATGAAAATATATATTAGGCACTTTGGTGCCATATGACTGTGCTTACTTCTAATAAAATAAAATATAAAAAAAAAAGGTGAAGGGAGGAAGATTTAATTGGAACCCGAGGGGCAACTTTTTTACACAAAGGGTGTGAATATTATGGAACAAATTGCCAGAGAAGGATGGTCAGGTCCTGGAGATTTGTCTGACTTTGTAAATCCTGGCCAGAATAGAGCCAAATTATAGCAGAGGATTCATGCATTCACAAGGCCTTTCAGCCATTTCTGTATTTCAATATAAGAAGCCACAGGCTGCTAGCTGGTGCCGGGAAGTCTAGGTCCCAGATCAGTACCTCAGACAAGGAAGGTCTAAGTGTCTTTGTAATTGTTAGTATGTATGAGAATCTTGCAGAGGAACTCCAAGGTATTGTAACGGCATGAGTTTGATTGGATTGCTGCAAAGAGATAGTAAATAATGTAAATAATGTTGCAATACAGTTACCCTGCTGTTTCTTGATTGGCCAGAGTGTTAAGCCCTGGCAGAATTGTTTGGTGTTCCAGGGTAAATGTTGCATTATTCAGTTAACTAGCTTCCTTCCGGAAGCTTCTGTAAGAAACATTGTTTAAGACTCTCTGTAATTGGGTTGGGGAACTGTCAATAATATATTGATGTAATTTATATGTATGATTGGATTGTTTGGGGAACCACCGCTATGTAGTTTGGCCCCTCAAGGTTCGTGGTCCTATAAAAGGTAGCCCCCATTTAGATCTGTGTCGATTTTCTGGAAGGGCGATTGGGACTGCATGACCTTTTGGGCAATATCTGCTTGCACGAGGCCGAATGGCTTGGCCAGGCAGAGACAAGGATCGAACCTGCGGTGGTTAGGTATTGTATAGGGGAATTTGTGTTTGTTCTAAAAATAAAGATTAGTTGGTCCAGAGCTTGTATCGGTGTTTTTACTGAACTAGACTAGGAGGGTAAGCTTTAGGGGCGTATTTACACCTTCATACACAATAGTACTTTCAGCACCTCTTCGACCATGCCACTGACTGCTCTCACGTTCCTCCGTCCTCCTGCCTTTCTCCTCATTAAAAACAGAGGAGAAATACTCATTGAGAACGCCTATCTCCTGTGGCTTCACACAGAGGTGACCGCTTTGATTCCTGAGGGGTCCCACTCTCTCACTGGTTACCCTTTTCCCCCTTATGTATTTTTCCTTGTGGCAACCAGAACTACACACATCTACTAAAGGGTGGAAGGGACGACTTCATAAGACGTATGCGCAGAGCAGTTTTTCCTTGAGGGATTATCTAGGAGATGAGTATTTCCGAGTTCCCTCATTAACCTCACAAGGCACAGTTTTTGGACAGTTTGCCAGATCAGTAACCCTTCCAGCTGATGGTAGCAAATAACGATTTCACAGAAGATGGACACTAAAAGCTGGAGTAACTCAGCGGGACAGGCAGCATCTCTAGAGAGAAGGAATGGGTGATGTTTCGACGTCGAGAGCCTTCTTCAGACTGAGAGTCAGGGGAGAGGGAGTCTACAGATGTGGAAGAGTAAGGAGTGAAAATGACAGATCAAGGCACCTGAAGCTACGGAAATGTAGAGTGGTTCATTGTTGGCTGAGGGGGAAGGTGACAACGAGGCATACAATCAGTAAACTTAATCAGGAGGACAGGGAAACTAGGAGAACTAGGATGGGAGAGGGACAGAGGGGGAAAGCAAGGGTGACTTGAAGTTAGAGAAATCAAATGCATACTGCTGGGCTGGAAGCGAAATATGAGGTTCCATTTCTCCAAATGAGCCTCACTCTTTGCTCAAATCCCTGATAAATTCTCTAATCCCTAAATAGATCAAGCAACGTTGTTTGTGTTGTGCTGCTTCATGATTTATTAACTTAGAATGACCCTGTAAAGCTGATTGTTTTAGTTTTGCAGATACATCGTTCTGATACAGATAATGTTGATAGGTGGAATTATTGCTGGAAAAGCCACGAACAAGGAGACAAATGTCACGTGAAGAGTGGTTATATGAACTGGAACAGTGAAATCTTCTGTGCTGCTGCTTTACAGACGCCTCAGTGCGTTAACAGCAATAAAAACACAATAAATCATCAGTTATTCTAAGTAAACCAGATCATGAGACAAAATGAGGTGCTGTTAATTTAAAACTGAGGTCCGCAGAAAACTGTCTTTTCTCAGAGGGTGATGAGTCTCTGGAATTCTCTAGGTGGTGGAGACCAGATCATTCGATATGTTTAAGGTGAAGATCGATAAATATTTGGAAGATCGAGGAATCAAGGGTTATGAGGACCTGGCGCCTCAAGAGGAGTTGAGGCCAGCATAGATTAGTCACAAATAAACAAAAAATGTTGGAGTAACTCAGCGGGACAGGCAGCATCTCTGGAGAGAAGGAATGGGTGAGGTTTCGGGTCGAGACTCTCCCTCAGACTCAGAAGTGTCTCGACCCCAAAGGTCACCCATTCCTGCTCTCCGGAGATGCTGCCTGTCCCGCTGAGTTACTCCAGCATTTTGTGTCTATCTTCGGTGTAAACCAGCATTTGCAGTTCCTGTGGATTATCCATGATGGGGCACACTGGAGGGGCCGAATGGCCTAGTCCTGCTCCTGTATTCTTAGAAGCGAATGAAGAGACTTCTATTCCTATCAGTTTATTGTGTCAGAAATCATTCTCCTACACTGCTGAAAAATAGTTACACAAGATATGTTTGCATTATCCCTCTTATCTCCTTGTTTACAAGGGAACGGCCTTGTTGCACTGAATGTTCTTTAAGCACATCGGTCAATGGTAATTATTTCCAAAGGCTACATTTTGACCTTAGTAACTATTTTATTGCCTTTTCCAATTGACAGCTGAAAATTCCCCCAAAGCTCAGTTCACTGAACTGCTCAGAGCTACAGGTAATTCTCGTGGGGAAATCATTTTTGACATATTTGTTCGTTAAATTCTTGTAACTTGAAGTCAGTTATCAGAGACCAGCATAGATAGAAGATAGACACAAAAAGCTGGAGTAGCTCAGCGGGCCAGACAGCATCTCTGGAGAAAAGGAATAGGTGACGTTTTGGGTCGAGACCCTTCTTCGGACAGAGAGTCGTGGAAAGGGAAACAAGAGATAGAGACGGTGATGTAGGGAGATATAGAACAAATGAATGAAAGTTATGCAAAAAAGTAACAATGATAAAGGAAACAGGCCTTCGTTAGCTGTGGGCTAGATGAAAATGAGTTACAGCCAATGAAACTCAACAAAACGACTGTAGCTGGTACGACTTGGGTGGGGGAGGGATAGAGAGAGAGTGGATGCAAGGGTTACTTGAAGATAGAGAAGTCAATGTTCATACAACTGGAGTGTAAACTGCCTAAGCGAAATATGAGGTGCTGTTCCTCCAATTTGCATTTGGCCTCACACTGACAGTGGAGGAGGCCCAGGACAGAAAGATCAGTTTGGGAATGGGAAGGGGAATTAAAGTGTTTGGCAACCAGGAGACCAGGTAGGTCTACGTAGACTGAGCAAAGGTGTTCAGCGAAACGATCGCCCAGTCTACGTTTGGTCTCGCTGATGTCTAGATAGATTTTGTAGCATGGATAGATTCTGCTACAGAGTGCTAATCCCAAATAATCTGGCTGTAAAACCAAAGATTTCATACCCCATTTGATATTGCAATCTTAGTGCCAGCAGATCAGCAGACCATTGTCTCGTTAGGCCCTTGGATGTTGACATAGTTAGTCATTGATGATGAAAATACACCATCCAATTTGGGCACCTTGCCCAAATGCCTCTAAACCTTTCCTATCTATGTATCTGTCCAAATGTCCTTTAAATATAGATGCCAGACCCGAAATGCTGGAGTAACTCAGTGGGACAGGCAGCATCTCTGGAGAGAAGGAATGGGTGTCATTTCGAGTCGTGACCCTTCTTCAGACTGAGAGTTAGGGGAGAGGGAGACACAGAGATATGGAAGGGCAAGGGGTGACAATGAGCGATCAAAGGGAGATTGTTAATGTACCTATTTCAATTCTTTATTCTGGCAACTCATTCCGTATACCCCTCTCTGTAAAAATGTTTCCTCGTGGATTCCTATTACATTCTTCCCCTCTCACAAGCCTATCTATGCCCTCTAGTTCTTGTTTCTCCTGCTCTGGGAAAAAGACTGTACATTCACGATACATGTATAGGACAAGTTTGGAGGGACATGGATCAACACAGGCAGGTGGGCCTCATGTAGGTGGGACATGTTGGCCGGTGTGGGCATGTTGGGCCGAAGGGCCTGTTTCCACACTGTATCACTCTATGACTCTATGACATTATACATCTCTATATTATAATCCCTCAGGCTCCTGCAATTCCAAGGAATGAAGTCCCAGCCTGTTCAACCTCTCCCTAGAGCTCAGGGACAGTCCTGGCAAAGCCCTTGTAAACCTTCTCTGCGCTCTTTCCAGCTTAATGACATCTTTCCTACCGCAGGGTGACCAAAACTGAACACCATACTCCAAATGCAACCTCACCAATGTCTTGCAACTTTAACGAGATGTGGAAACCCCCTCCCATCCCTTCCCTCCCCACCCATCCCACCCCTGTGCCCCACCTAGACTTCCATCTACTTCTCCCCTTCTCCCAGCCCATCCCTCCTGTTACCTTCCTCCCTTTGCCTTTACACTCCGCAACTCTTCTAACCTGTTATACACCTTCCGTTCGTACTTCTGACCTTTGTTCCAATTCTCTACCAAACAACCCCCCCCCCCCACCCTCCACAATCACCATTGTCATCCTGTTACCTGCAACACTTTGTCCTGCCTCTCCCCTTTCATCTCCCACCCCCATCAGTCTGAAGAGGTCTCAACCCGAAATGTCACCTATCCATGTCTCCAGTGATGCTGCCTGACCTGCTGAGTTACTCCAACACTTTGATGTCAACTTCTACACTCAATATGTGTAGGAAGAAACTGCAGATGCTGGTTTACACTGAAGATAGACACAAAATGCTGCCTGTCCTGCTGATTACTCCAGCATTTTGTGTCCATCTTCCTGATTGCTGAAGGCCAATGTGCCAGAAGCCTTCTTGTCCATCCTAAGGATTTGAGTATAGGAGCAGGGAGGTTCTACTGCAGTTGTACAGGGTCTTGGTGAGACCACACCTGGAGTATTGCGTATAGTTTTGGTCTCCAAATCTGAGGAAGGACATTATTGCCATAGAGGGAGTGCAGAGAAGGTTCACCAGACTGATTCCTGGGATGTCAGGACTGTCTTATGAAGAAAGACTGGATAGACTTGGTTTATACTCTCTAGAATTTAGGAGATTGAGAGGGGATCTTATAGAAACTTACAAAATTCTTAAGGGGTTGGACAGGCTAGATGCAGGAAGATTGTTCCCGATGTTGGGGAAGTCCAGGACAAGGGGTCACAGCTTAATGATAAGGGGGAAATCCTTTAAAACCGAGATGAGAAGAACTTTTTTCACACCGAGAGTGGTGAATCTCTGGAACTCTCTGCCACAGAGGGTAGTTGAGGCCAGTTCATTGGCTATATTTAAGAGGGAGTTAGATGTGGCCCTTGTGGCTAAAGGGGATCAGAGGGTATGGAGAGAAGGCAGGTACGGGATACTAAGTTGGATGATCAGCCATGATCATATTGAATGGCGGTGCAGGCTCGAAGGGCCGAATGGCCTACTCCTGCACCTAATTTCTATGTTTCTATGTCTATGTTTCTATCTAGCTGTGACACCATTTTCAATAAATCATGTACCAGTACTGCTGGATTCCCCTTCTGTACGACACTCCCCAGGGTTCACTATGAAGGCCCTGCCCTGGTTTGGCTTCCCAAATGCAACTTACCTGAATGGGCTGTGGAATTTGGCATTCCTCAGCCCACCTTCGCAGCAGGTCAAAGTCCCGCTGTAATTTTTGATAACCATTTGTACTGTCTACGATACACCCGTTTTAGTACAATCTTGGAGACAGAATCCTTAGGTCACCAGGGAACAATTTTCCTGAAGGTCTGAAGCGGGTCTCGACCCTAAATGTCACCTACTACTTTTCTCCAGAGATGCTGCCTGACCCGCTGAGTTACTCCAGCAATCTGTGAAACGTCACCTATCCATGTTCTCCACAGATGCTGCCTGGACCCACTGAGTTACTCCAGCACTCTGTGAAACGTCACCATTCCATGTTCTCCACAGATGCTGCCTGACCCGCTGAGTTACTCAGCTATTTGTGTCTATCTTCAGTTTTCCACTTCTGCTCTGTCATTAAAATCAAGGCTGAATGAAATAAGGTGGTGATGAATCTGTGTCCTGGAGTGAGATGGAACACCTGGTTGAGTGGTGGGTCAACAGCAACCTCTTCACTGATCGTTGAGCTCAGGAAGGGGAAGTCAGGAGACCGTGCACCCGTGTTCATTGGTGGGGCAGCAGTGGAGAGAGGAATCGGCTTCAAATTCCTGAGCATTAACATCTTGGATGACCTGTCCTGGGCCCAGCATAGAGATGTAGTCAATTAGGAATGTGGATGAAGGAGCTGCAGATGCCAGTTTGCACTGAAGATAGACACAAAAAGCTGGAGTAACTCAGTGGGAAAGACAGCATCTCTGGAGAGACCCTTCTGCAGATTGCCCCTAAATTCGTAGAAGTTTAAAGAGATTCGGCATGTCACCGAACACTCTAATGGCTAGTTTACACGGGGCGACTTGACGCAAGATGTAGCCAGAGTGGAGTGGTCGTGGTCTAGCACGATATCACACGATATAACGGGGGTAGAGTAAAGAGTTCCCACGGTACTCGGCAATTCTGTCATTTGTGCGAGTGACTTGTCCGTCTCCCGATCTTTCCCGAATGAACATCGTGGACTGTAGTGTAGTTAATCACGTGGCACAAATGATGTTACTTTGTTGTCACACACTCTATTCGTTTTTTTCACCCGAGCTCTTTAATGAGCTGAAGAATAATCTGTATTTTTTTAGACAAATGTTGTTTGGTGTGATGCACCTTCTCTCAATATGTGCAAGAAGTCGTCTTTTTATTTTGTCAAATATGAATAAAGACTGTATCTCACATTGACCGTGATTATTGTGTTATTTTATGATCTACTGAGAGGTGAAACTTTCAGTCTGAAGAAACTTTCAGCCCGAAACGCCACCCGTTCCTTCTCTCCAGAGATGCTGCCTGTCCCGCTGAGTTGCTCCAAGCAACTGGTGTCTATCTTCAAAGGACTGACCAGGACTGCCTCTCTCTCTCTCTCTCTCTCTCTCCTCTCTCTCTCTCTCACAGGCATGAATGGATGAACTCCGCGGGACAGGCAGCATCTACGGAGAGAAATGGACAGCGACCCATTCTTCAGGCTGCCTTATGTCTCTCCCCCCCCCCCTCACCCCAACTCCCACCCACACACGCGAATGCTGGAGAAACTCAGCGGAACGTTGTCTATTTCCTTCGTTCCATAGATGCTGCTGCACCCGCTGAGTTTCTCCAGCATTCGCGTGTGTGGGTGGGAGTTGGGGTGAGGGGGGGGGGGGAGAGAGACATAAGGCAGCCTGAAGAATGGGTCGCTGTCCATTTCTCTCCGTAGATGCTGTCTGGCCCGCGGAGTTCCTCCAGTCATGCCTGTGTGAGAGGGAGGGAGGGAGAGAGAGAGAGAGAGAGAGAGAGGCAGTCCTGGTCAGTCCTTTGAAGATAGACACCAGTTGCTTGGAGCAACTCAGCGGGACAGGCAGCATCTCTGGAGAGAAGGAACGGGTGGCGTTTCGGGTCGAGAGCCTTCTTCACACTCTCCCTCCCTCACTCTCACACAGGCATGAATGGAGGAACTCCGCGGGCCAGGCAGCATTTACGTTCCTTCTCTCCAGAGATGCTGCCTGTCCCGCTGAGTTGCTCCAAGCAACTGGTGTCTATCTTCAAACGCCTGACCAGGACTGCCTCGCGCTCTCTCTCTCTCTCTCTCTCTCTCTCTCTCTCTCTCTCTCTCCCTCCCTCTCTCTCCGTAAATGCTGTCTGGCCCGCGGAGTTCATCCATTCACGCCTGTGTGAGAGGGAGGGAGAGAGAGAGAGAGAGACGCACACACAAGGTGGATGCGAAATCTTACCTGCCTGTTTCAGTGACAGACACCCACCGCCAGTAAATGAAGACACCCCCATCTTTCAGACAAAAAGAGACACACTGACATTAATGAAATGCTTAGCTAGTTTTATTAGATTTGTATGTAAATAGCAAACTGGCTGGATTCACTCTATCCAACTTCCGGGTTCACCGTTGGCAGGAGTTCCCACGGTGACCGCAAGAGTTACTACCGATATCGCACGGGACACTTCGTTCATAAAATGTTGCAATGCTTAACCACAAGTGCACAAGACACTCTTGGACAAATTCAAACATGTTTGAATTTTCTCCCGAGTACCCAAGGTACACGATTACCTGCCGTTAGCGCCACGGTGGTCCACGAATGCCGTATTGTTACCGCACCAGGTTCCCACGATGTCAAACTCTGGTTACCTCTTGCGTCAAGTCGCACCGTGAAAAGGGGGTTTAACAAACCTCTACAGAGATACAGTGGAAAGTACCCTGACTGGTGGCATCATGGCCTGGTACAGCAATTCCAACACACAGGAACACAAGAGGCTGCAGAGAGCGGTGCACTCAGGCCAGTCCATCACGGGCACTGCCCTCCCCACCATCGACAGCATTGACACCAGTCGCTGCCTCAAGAAGGCGGCATCTATCATCAAGGATCCCCACCATCCGCGCCGTGCCCTCTTCTCACTGCTACCATCGGGCAGGAGGTACAGAAGCCTGAAGTCCCACACCACCAGCTTCAGATACATTTCGTTGTCTCTGTAATGCATTTCGTTGTCTCTGTACTGTACACTGACAATGACAATTAAAATTGAATCTGAATCTGAATCTTCTGGAACAGCAAAGTACTTACAACTATCAGGTTCTTGATCCAATCTGCACAAACCTAAACCAACCTGGACATTGAAACACTATGGACCTCCTCGTGCCTCACCAAACAAGACATTGCATATCACATCCTTTTTTTTGTGCAGTCTTCTTTCTTTTTTTCTGTCTTACAGAATTTGATGTGTAAATTTTTGGTCTAATTTATGGACAATTTATGTGTTTGTGTTTAGTTTAGTTTCGTTTAGAGATACAGTGTGGAAAAGGGCCGAGTCCGCGCTGACCAGCGATCCCAGCATATTAACACTACCCTACACACACTAAGGACAATTTACATTTTATACCAAGCCGATTAACCTACAAACCTGCACGTCTTTGGAGTGTGGGAGGAAACTGTAGATCTCAGCAAAAACCCACGCAGGTCATGGGGAAAACGTACAAACTCCTTACAGACAGCACCCATCGTCAGGATTGAACCCGAGTCTCTGGCGCTGTAAGGCAGTAGCTCTACCGCTGCACCACCGTGCCACCCTCAAATCGTGTTGTCTAAGTACTTGTACTGTACTGGTTCATATGACAATAATATTTACCTGTCTTGAACTCATAAGTGGCAATTAAGACACTAGTATTGGTTTATTATTGACATATATATATCGAGATGCAGTGTAAAGCTTTGTTTGCATGCTATCCCAGTCTATATATATGAGTACAATCAGGCCACAAGTACAACAGGTAATTCAAACCTCCCTTCCATTGACTCCATCCACACCTCACGTTGCCTCGGCAAGGCCAGCAGCATCATCAAGGACCTGGTCACTCCCTCTTCTCCCCTCTCCCATCCGGCAAAAGGTATAGAAGTGTATAGGTAAGTAAAAGGTATAGGAGGAAACCGAAGATCTTGGAGAAAACCCACGCGGTTCACGGGGAGAACGTGGAAACTCCGTACAGACAGCACCCGTAGTCGGGATCGAACCCGGGTCTTCGGCGCTACATTCACTGTCAGGCAGCAACTCTACCGCTGCGCCACCGTGACCATGATGGCAGTATATTCCCTACAGCCATTCGGCTATTAAACACTACAACCTCAAATAAGCTATGAACTACAGAGACTATTATTGTTATTATTGCACAACCACTGTTTGTTTGTTTGTGTGTACTTATGTGTACGTGCGTGTGTACGTGCGTATATATACACACACAGAACCTTTTTCTCTCTCTTGTTTATCATATTGTTTACAGTGTACTATGTTTACATATTATGTTGTGCTGCTGCAAGTAAGAATTTCATTGTTCTATCTGGGACACATGACAATAAAACACTCAGCACAGACACGGTGGGTCGAAGGGCTGTTTCTATGCTACACAACTCTATAACTCTGCAAGAGAAGGCCATTTGTCCCATTGAGTTGGTGCCAGCAACAAGTAGGTCAAACTAGCCAGTCCTATTCCTCCACTCTTTCCCATTCGCCTTACAATTCATTCTCTTTCCTGCTCATTCACCTCACTGTACAGGCCCTGTTCCATTGTCTGTAATGCAGTGAATTCCATCTTCAAACAGTCCGTTTTATCTTTTGGTCAAAATTGTGTTTTTCTGTCAACCCTTCTTAAAAAATAATCAACTCTCTGAAGAACCTGCCTGTGCCACAGTTTAAATTGCCTGATTGCATTGTAATTAAAAGCCTGAACACATCTTCTACAACTTCTGTAAAGCAAGCTTTTCATGCTGGTATTGAGCTTGTTTGCTTTGGACGGCACGTGCTATGAATTCTTCACCTAATCCATAGAAATAATACTTTTCTGAAAATGTGCAGGAAGGAACTGCAGATGCTGGTTTAAAATAGACACAAAGCGCTGGAGTAACTCAGCGGGTCAGGCAGCATCTCCGCAGAAAAGGAACAGGTGATGTTTTCGGGTCCCGAATGGTCTCGAACCAAAACCGTTTCTCCAGAGATGCTGTCTGATGCGCTGAGTTACTCCAGCTTGTTGTGTCTTATCTCACATTTCTGAAAACGTTGGATTGGAGAGGTTGCCTGCTTCGATCGGCCCTGATCCAAATTCCTGCCCTATTTCCTACACATTGACAGTTTAAACTAATCTAGAGAGGATAAGTTACAATCAGCCAGTTGTTCATTAGTGCGAGTGGTTGCGCAGGTTGGCAGCCACTGTCTGAAGCTGGGAGTTGTGATACTTTGCTGTTGCTGTTGCTGTCAGTGTGACCTTCGACAGGACCAAGGCTCACAGGAAACGTTTGACTCATCAGAATTCTCATGCAAGCACTAAATAGACTTGAATGGGCACTCTGCCACCACCGAGGATTTCTCAATCTCTGTAACCTTGACGCCGAGTATTGTGTTGCTTGTTGTTCTGTACTCTAACCTTCCTCCGCACTCACCGTGCCAAGTTACTGGCAAATAACAAATCTAGATGCTGGTCAAGCAGGTCAGGCTGCTGAAGAAAGGTGGTCAATGCACTGTTCAGCAGGGGGGCTGGGGAGAGCCATGGTTGAATCAGCTTGATGGGTCAAATGGCCTAATTCTACTCCTATTCCTTATGACCTTATGAGAGGTTGTGGTTGTGGGGAGGGGCTGGCAGGTAGTCCCCCTCACTCATCCAGGGGCACGGTGAACAATGACAGAAAGTGTCGCCATTAAGGCTAAATGTTGGCAAGGGAAGATTACTCACCCCCTTCACCCCACTGGTGACACAGGTACAATAACTGCACTTAAAGGACACTCATTCAGGTCCCTGGACATAGAGGGATGTGGGCCAAACATGGGAAAATGGGGCTAGCTTAAATTGGGAAATAGACAATAGACAATAGGTGCAGGAGTAGGCCATTGGGCCCTTTGAGCCAGCCAACTGTGATCATGGCTGATCATCCCCAATCAGTACCCTGTTCCTGCCTTTTCCCCATATCCCCGGACTCCGCTATTTTTAAGAGTCCTATCTAGCTCTCTCTTGAAAGCATCCAGAGAACCCGCCTCCACCGCCCTCTGAGGCAGAGAATTCCACAGACTCACCACTCTCTGTGAGAAAAAGTTTTTCCTCGTCTCCGTTCTAAATGGCTTACTCCTTATTCTTAAACTGTGGCCCCTGGTTCTGGACTCCCCCAACATCGGAAACATGTTTCCTGCCTCTAGCGTGTCCAAGCCCTTAACAAACTTATGTGTTTGAATGAGATCTCCTCTCATCCTTCTAAACTCCAGAGTGTACAAGCCCAGCTGCTCCATTCTCTCAGCATATGACAGTCTCGCCATCCTGGGAATTAACCTTGTAAACCTACGCTGCACTCCCTCAAAAGCAAGAATGTCCTTCCTCAAATTAGGGGACCAAAACTGCCCACAATACTCCAGGTGTGGTCTCACCAGGGCTCTGTACAACTGCAGTTGGGCCGAAGGGCATGTTTCCCTCTTCTACGACCTCATGGCATTACTGGTTGCCTGTCTTAACTTACACTGCGTTAAATCTCTCCAAAGATAGACACAAAGAGCTGGAGTAACTCCAGGCAGCATCTCTGGAGAGAAGGAATGGGTGACATTTCGGGTCAAAAACAAATCTCTCCACTCTGCAAGGTCTTATGTACCATCCAAGTATGTTATTTTTGTTCTAGGGAGATATGGTGAGGAGACAAGAGATTGAGTAACAGCAATGCAGAGAGGTTTGACAATAAGGGGTCCCTACTAAGGGCCTTCAATAGCTCAGCTGGGAGAGCGCAACACTGTAGGATGTACGGAGATATCCTTAGGAAAGGGCAGCACGGTGGCACCACGGTAGAGCTACTGCCTTGCAACGCTGGAGACCCAGGTTCGATCCTGACTATGGGTGCTGTCTGTACGGAGTTTGTACGTTCTCACCGTGACCTGCGTGGGTTTTCTCCGAGAACTTCGGTTTCCTCCCACACTCCAAAGACGTGCAGGTTTGTAGGTTAATTGGCTTGGCCTAAATGTAAATTGTCCCCAGTGTGTGTAGGACGATGTTAGTGTGTGGGGATCGCTGGTCGGTGTGGACTCGATGGGCCGAAGGGCCTGTTTCGGCACTGTATCTCTAAACTAAACTAAACTAAGCAATGTAGAGGTCTTTTGAAGAGAGGCAGATGATGTGTGGCCAATGCATTAGGACACACTCCTGCCACACGCATTCCTTTGTGCCTTGCCATGGCTGCATATTTCCATAGTTTTCATCGTTTAAAATTCTCCATCCAGCAGTATTACATTTTTGTGGCTCAGGAGTAGTGGGTTTGAAAATGTCCACAACCCGACCTCACCAATGATCTACTTTGTATTTGTGTAGCTTGCACGATGGACTTTGCTTTGCACTATTATGGTCTGACTGCCTAGATGGCGGGACTGCCTTATGAGGAAAGATTGGAAAGACTGGGCTTGTATTCACTGGAGTTTAGAAGGATGAGAGGATATCTCATAAAAATGTATAAAATTATAAAAGGACTGGACAAGCTAGATGCAGGAAAAATGTTCCCAATGTTGGGCGAGTCCAGAAACAGGGACCACAGTCTAAGAATTAAGGAAGGCCATTTAAAACTGAGATGCGAAACTATCTTTTTCACCCAGAGAGTTGTGAATTTGTGGAATTCTCTGCAACAGAAGGCAGTAGAGGCCAATTCACTGGATGCATTTAAAAGTTAGATAGTTAAAAGTTAAGTTAGATAGCTCTTGAGGCTAGCAGAATCAAGGGATATGGGGAGAAGGCAGGCACGGGTTACTGATTGTGGATGGTCAGCTATGATCACAATGAATGGCGGTGCAGGCTGAAAGGGCCTGCTCCTCCTGCACCCATTTTCTACGTTTCTATGTTTCTATTACTGATAATTTCTTGTGTTGATTATTGCGTATTTATTTGTTGAGTTGATGTGTTAATGGTTCTTCAAATCTGCAGCAAGAATGAATTTGATTGTTCGGTTCCTAGTGCGTACAACAACTAAACACTCTTTACTCTCTCGGTGACCCAGATTTCACTGTAGCAATTGGTGCATGTGACAATGAATGTCTCTTGAATCTTGAATCTTGAGACTCTTCCCATGGATGGCGAATGAACCCACTGATCAAAAGATCTTCCAGAGGACCACTCCAACCCCGGCCATCCCCACTTCTCCTCTCGCCAGTCAAGCAGGAGATACAAAAGCTTGAAAGCACAGACTACCAGATTTAGGAACAGCCTCTTGCACCTTATGTTTTCATATTTAATGTTTTCACATCTTACACTTCCTTATCTCTAATCTCACTTTCCCCTGGCTCTCAGTCTGAAGAAGGGTCTCGACCTGAAACGTCACCCATTCCTTCTATCCAGAGTTGCAGCCTGCCCCGCTGTGTTACTCCAGCATTTTGTGTTTACCGTCACAACTTCTACCCCGCTGTTACGAGTGCTGAATGGCCTTGCATAAACTCGGGAGTAGTCCCGATCTCCCAACCTACATCACTGTGGACATTACATTTTTTTACCTGTACTTTCCCTGTAGCTGTAACTCTACAGCTGTGCAGTAGGCGGCGTGACTCTCGTCAACAGCAGCCTCTGCAGCCCGTCTGCGTTTTTATTACTTTTTGTCTATGTTTTTAAGTAGTTTTTGTTATTTTTTGTTGGGGTATGTGTGTGGGGGAGTGGGGGTGGGGTGGGAGGGAGGGGGTAACTTTTAAATCTCTCCCTGCACAGGAGACCCGACCTTTTCTTTGTCGGGTCTCTGTTGTCGTTGGGGCTGCAATGTGGAGCGGCCTCCAACAGGAAGACCGGGGGCTCTGGTGCCGAATACTCACCTCACCGTCGCGGAGCTGGCCGTGTTCAAAGCGGGTGGAGCGGTGGTGGAGCGCTGCTGTGGCCCGACCTCCGGAGATTCGGACGCTGCAACTGCAGGTCTGGCGGACGGCGGCACCGGGAGCCCGCGGGTCCCTGGAGGGAGACCGCTTTTCAGGGCTCCTGCAACGGCGACTTCTCCCGCCCGAGTTGCGGGGTTGAAGAGCTCCTGGAGCGGGGCCTTACAGCACCGCCCCGCGCGGCTTGAAATGGCCGCAGGACTCTGCGAGCACATGCCGGGGGCTCTAACACCAAGACCCGGTGTGCGACCTTGCATCACCCGGCATGGCTTTAATGGCCGCGGGACAATCGCCATCGCCAGCCAGGGGCTTTGACTTTGACTCTGACATCGGGGGGGGGGGGGGGGGGGGGGGGGGGGGGGGGGGGGGGGGGGGGAGTGCAGTGGAGAGATAAGTTTTTTTGGCCTTCCATCACAGCGATGTGATGGATGTTTATGTAAATTATGTTGTGTCTTGGGTCTGTTTGTTTGTAATGTATGGCTGCAGAAACGTCATTTCGTTTGGACCTCAAGGGGTCCAAATGACAAATAAATTGAATCTTGATTGACAAATAAATTGAATCTTGAATCTTGATAATGTTAAAGATGTTCCTGTATCTCGGTACACATGTCAATAATAAACCAACACGAATACCACTGAGGGAAGAAATTCCACCTTATCTTCACCCAAAATGGCAAACATTCTCCCTAGTTCCAGATATCCTCACTAAGGTAAAGTCCCTTTCTCAATCCATCCTCTCAATCCCCCGCTCAAAATTCTATGTTGCAGTGCGATCCCTTCTCAGCCCCCTGTAGTCCAACAGTCGCAACCTGCTTGCCGTCTCCCATTCGTCAGCCCTTCACCACAGGACCCAGTCCAGTGAACCTTCTCTGCACTGCCCCCTGGGGTTGTGGACACATTCAAACCAACTACTCCTGAGCCACAGCAATGTAATACTGGTGGAGTTTGGATGGAGGCTTTTAGACGTTGAAAACTATGGAAACATGCAGCCAAGGCAATGCACAAAGGAATGTGTGTGGGCAAGAGTGTTGGTAGCAATGGCCACACATTATCTTCCTCTCTTCAAAAGACCTCCGCATTGCTTAGTTTAGTTTAGAGATACTGCGTGGTAACAGGCCCTTCGGCCCACCGAGACCGCACCGACCAGCGATCCCTAAACATTGACTGATTACGTTTATTTCTAAATACGTGTGAGGATGATATGATCAAAGGATCAGGATTTTGCACAGGTTTTTCTCTCAGCTCATTCGGATTAATTCACGTACTTTAGCTCTTCAACCTTCTTGCTGGAAAATTACTTGGCACAACATATTAAAACATTCTGACCTATTTTTTCTCAATTCACGCAAGTTGGCTTTTGTGCCTCCTTGCTATCTGCAGGGTTGAAGGGTTTAGTTGTCGTAACTCACGTTAAAAATGGCTTTAAGATTAACCAGGGTATAGATTAATCATTAAAGGATTTTTGACCTTTTGAACAAAAAACACAATTTTGAACCTTATCATGGGATCATCTGGATGCATGGCACCATGTCCATGTTGACCTGTTACCCAACTA
Source organism: Leucoraja erinaceus (assembly GCF_028641065.1). NCBI lineage: Eukaryota > Metazoa > Chordata > Chondrichthyes > Rajiformes > Rajidae > Leucoraja > Leucoraja erinaceus. The sequence continues at coordinate 10,319,256 of NC_073379.1, forward strand.
TACTAATCCCATTTGCTTACATTAGGATCGTGTTCGCTTTGTCTGTATACGTGTCTGTCCCAATGACGCCTAAACGTCCCCAGACAAACAACCAGGATGGCAGTCCTGGAAGGGTGTCCTTCTGCCTGTGGTCTGTGACAAATGGGGTGTTGCAGGAGTCTGAGCCAAACGTAGATGGCTTGATTAGTGAGTTTGCAGATGACACAGAAGTTGCTGAAGTTGCAGACAGTAAGGAGAGCAGGATTTATGCAGGGAGGAACTGCAGATGTTGGATTCAACTGAAGATAGACACAAAAAGCTGGAGTAACTCTGTGGGTCAGGCAGCATCTCTGGAGAAAAGGAATGGGTGACGTATCAAAGAAGGGTCTCAATCCGAAATGTCACCTATTCCTTCTCTCCAGAGATGCTGTCTGACCCACTGAGTCACTCCAGCTTTTTGTGTCTATCTTCAGTTTAAACCAGCATCTGCAGTTCCTTTCTACTCAACGAAACGACCTGGCTTGTTGCAGAATAATTACTGAACGTATTAAACAACTGCTGAGGTACTTCAGCTTTTTGTGTCTATCTTCTAGGGTTACTGGATAGGGATAACGGAGGGATCTTGGCGTCCTAGTCCTTAGCTCCCTGAAAGTAGCAGCACAAATAGATGGAGTGCTGAAGAAGTCCTCTGGTATGCTTGCCTTCATTGGTCGGGGAATTGAGTATAAGTGTCGGGAAAACATGAGTGTAGACACAAAATGCTGGAGTAACTCAGCGGGTGAGGCAGCATCTACGGAGAGAAGGAATTGGCGATGTTTTGGGTCGAGACCCTTCTTCAGACTGATTCCTTCTCTCCATAGATGCTGCCTCACCCGCTGAGTTACGCCAGTATTTTGTGTCTACCTTTGATTTTAGCAGCGTTGGAATGGTCAGACTCATCATGCAACGGTGAAAGCAACAGGTGTCCTAAACTTTCTGAGGCGCAACTTTCATCATTGTTCAACTTCTGTCAAGGAGAAGCTATACTTCACCCTCGTTAGACCTCATTTGGACTACGCAGTTGCAGCATGGGACCCATACACAAATAAAAACATTTCTTCCATCGAACGTGTCCAAAGACAGGCAGCTCAATTTGTTACTAACACCTATGAGAGAGAAGCGAGTGTCACCAAACTTCTGAATTCTCTGGGGTGGAACCCTCTCCAAGACAGACGTGAAGCACAGCGTTAGACCTGTTTTTACAAAATGTTAAATGGGCAGCTCGACATAGACTACAAGACCTACACCAAACCCAAACCAATTAGTTGCAGATGAGGGCATTCGATCCAATTTGTGATCCCAGCTACAAAGACAGATGTGTACAGCAATTCGTTCTTCCCCCGCACAATTAAAGCATGGAATCATCTCCACCCTACTATAGTTACCCAACCAGATGCAACTAAATTTAAAGTTGCTCTTTCTTCCCAATAACCCTTTCTGGCTTAAGCCCTCCCTCCACCACCTCCAGTTTAAATTCCATTTGGAATATTTTAGAGGGCCAAGAAACCAAGAACTAAGAAACCAAGCATCTGCAGTTCTTTCTTACACAGGAAGCCATGATGAAGGATTATAAACCTGTGGTTAGGCCGCATTTGGAATATTGTGTGCAGTTCTGGTTGCCCCAGCATAGGAAGAATGTGAAGGCTTTGGAGAGGGTGCATAAATTATTTACCAGGATGCTGCCTGGATGAGAGGTATAAGGAGTGGTTGGTGAATTATGTTCTATGAAGTATCAGAATCTGAAGAGTAACCTGATAGAAGCATGAAAAATTAATGGCGGTTATAGATCAGTATTAGTTTAGTTTATTGTCGCGTGTACCAAGGTACAGTGAAAAGCTTTGGTTGTCTTTCTGCTAACCAGTCAGCAGAAAGACAATACATGATTACAATTGATCTGTTTACAGTGTATAGATACATGATAAGGGAATAACATTTAGTACAAGGTAAAGCCAGCAAAGTCCGATCAAGGGTAGTCCGAGGGTCACCCAAGAGATAGATAGTAGTTCCGACAGTCAGTAGGGTAGATAGATAGGGTACACAGTCAGAATCTGTTAGAAATAGTTGAGTTTGGCATCATGTTGGGCACAAACATTGTGGGCCGAAGGACCTGTTTGTGTGCTGTACTGTTCTATGTTCTATTTATTCCTAAGAGCATGATGTTCTCCAATGCCTCCACTTCAATTCTAATTGATGGGTCCCTGGCTGTTGGTGTTAGTATGTACGTGCTATAGGTAGACAACTTAGAACACTTGTGTGGATATATCTAGGTCTATTTATAACATTTTGACACTGTCTAAGTGTTCAGTGTCGAGCTGTAGAAGCTTGAAGCAATCTTCTAGACTTAGCCTAAACATTCTGGATGAAGACACCAAATCAATACTTTGATCTGTCGTTTTCACACCTTACCCTTCCATATCTCTAGACTCCCTCTCCCCTGACTCTCAGTCTGAAGAAGTGTCTCGACCCGAAATGTTGCCCATTCCTTCCCCCCAGAGATGCTGCCTGTCCCGCTGAGCTACTCCAGCATTTTGTGTCTGTCTTCGGTGTAAACCAGCATCTGCAGTTCCTTGCTACACACCACTGGGAATGCTCGGATCAATCACATCCAGTATTACTAAACCTGTCGGGGTCTCGACACCCATTCCTTCTCTCCAGAGACACTGCCTGTCCCGCTGAGTTACTCCACGATGTTGTGTTTATATCTCTATTCCCAAACAAGACCCATCTACAACACCTAAAGTCTTCTCAACGTGGAATTCTGAAACTTTCTCTGAGCCTCATGTGATGATATGGGAAGGTTTTGAGCCAAGGTTTTCCACACAACAGAAATTCTTTGAATCCACTTTTCTTTTGCCGAAAGGCTCACTAAAGTTTAGAGACTCCTGCTTGTATATGGATTCTTTATTTCCTTGGTTGAATGAAGCAGAAGCTTGCTGGATAAAGAAAAGACAGCAGTGAGAAGCTGGCATGCGAGTTGTTTTTTTCACTTCTCCGTTGACACATCTGAACTTTGAGCCAAATCCTGTGACCGCTGAGAGAGGGAGGGAGGAGGGGGAGAGAGAGAGAGAGAAAAAGAGGGAGAGAGAGGAGCAGAGAGAGATAAACAGAGGTATAAATAGCGGAGAACATCTGCGATTTCCATAGCAAGAGAAAACAGATCAGCATAGGAACAGGCGGTGAAGAAAGTTACTACACACGTAAGACTGTGACTATAATCTTGTTTATCATTCATTTAACGGGGGAAACAACTTTTAAATTTTAGACATTTTTGAATTGGGTGAATGGGAATAATCCAATGTCTGAATTTTCTCTGTGTTGTAATGTCTCATGTTTATCCCTCAACCCAACAGAATTTTAACAAATTGGACACACAGTCTAAATTTTGGAATAAATTGAATGGCTGAATCTAACTTTTAATGCATTCATGTTCAGGAGCCATGTAAAACAAATACTTTTTAAAGATACATTTCACCCATGGTGAGATTGTGATGTTAAGATTATTTTTCGAGCAGAATTAAGAATTTCAGAATTAAAGGACGTTCTTTTGGGAAGGAGATGAGGAGGAATTTCTTTAGTCAGAGGGTGGTGAATCTGCGGAATTCTTTGCCACAGACGGCTGTGGAGGCCAAGTCGGTGGATATTTTTAAGACAGAGATAGATAGATTCTTGATCAGTACAGGTGTCAGGGGTTATGGGGAGTAGGCAGGAGAATGGGGTTAGGAGGGAGAGATAGATCAGCTATGATTGAATCGGCCGAATGACCTAATTCTACACCTATACCTTATGACCTTATGAGAAATTTTTAGCAGGAACCTGAGGGGCAACATTTTCACATTGATGAGACCTCCTGCCCGAGAAGGTAGTTGTGGCAGGTACTATAACATTTAAAAGATAATAATATTAAAAATACGTGGATAGGAAAGGTTTAAAGGAATATGGGCCAATCATGGTTAAATGGTCATAGTGCAGATAGGGCAAGTTGGTCGTGTGTATGGAACCAGCTGCCAGTGGAAGTAGTTGAGGCAGTGACTATCACACGTTTAAGAACCAGTTAGTCAGATACATGGATAGGACAGGTTTGGAGGGATATGGGCCAAATGCAGACAGGTGGGACAAGTATAACTGTGACGTTGGCCGGTGTGGGCAAGTTGGGATGAAAGGTCTTTTTCTGTGCTCTCTGCTCGGTGTATGACTCCATCTAACTATCTGTTGCTAGAATGGTTCTAGATTAAGGGGTGACTACGTAGAGAGAACTAAGAAACTGGAATCATTAGCAAAGAGAAGAATTTGACAGAAGTGTTCATAGCCATCAGTGTTCAGAGATGGGTGGAGTAATAACATAGAACTTTCCGAGGCTGATTAAAACCAAGGCCAGATTTAAGACGCTTGGGGAAAGAACCAGAGATCACAGACAGACAGAGGGAGAAAGTTACTTTAGCTGATGAGTATTTACCACACACTGCCAAAAGGGATCTGGAGACGGACTCAATCACAGCCTTCAAAACAAATGTGGTAAAATAGCCGAGGGGGGAAATGTCAGAAAGATGCGGGGAAAGTGTAACTGAAATGAGAGCCAGTGAGCTAAATAGGCTCATTCAATGCCGCTGTATAGAATCTGCAAATCCACAACACTCTATATTCTCCCTGCACCTTGAAGCAGGCTGCGCTGCACATCGCAGTAGTTCGGGTGCCTCGAACAGATATTCACACTCCAAGATAGTAACAAGCAATCGTCACCACAAGAAGCCGTCACTTTAACTTCGGACTCTTGCTTAAAGGGCCTGTCCCACTGTACGAGGTAATTCAAGAATTCTCCCGAGTTCTCCCCTGATTCAAGCTTGTGTAATGTACGTAGCGGGTACATAGGAGTTCATGGATGTCCCGTAGCGGCTCGTACGAGTAACGGTAGATACTCGCGGAATCCAGTAAACTCGTGACGTTTTTTCAACACTGTGAAAAATGTCCACGAGTAAAAATAATACTCGTGATGAAAAAAATGGTTACTTTTTACTCGTACGAGCCCCTACGTACCCGCTACGTACATTACACGAGCTCGAATCAGGGGAGAACTCAGGAGAACTCTTGAATTACCTCGTACAGTGGGAACGGCCATTAATATTTATACTCCAAACTTTATAGTTTTGATCTGTTAACTCCACACTGAGCTGGATAAGGTGCAGAGAAGCTTTACGAGGATGTTGGCAGGACTCAAGACCCTGAGCTATCTATCGGGATAGGTTGGGTTAAATAAAGGCTAGGACTTTATTTCTTGGAGTGCTGGAGGCTGAGGGGTGATCTTTTATAAAGGTATGAAATACACAGGGTGAGTGCATAGAGACTTTTACACAGTGTTGGGGATTCAAGAACTAGAGGAAAAAGCAACATGCTGCAGGGACTCAGCAGGTCAGGCAGCCCCCTCTGGAGGGAATGAACAGGCAAGGTTTTGAGTGGAGACCCTTCATCAGACTGGCAAAGGGTTTCCGACCCACAACCTCGTATTTCCACTTCCCTCCACAGATGCTGTTTGACCTGCTGAATTCCTCCAGCACTTTGTGCTTTCTGCTCAAGATTCCAGCAAGTCCAATTCCTCATGTATCCAAACGGGATAATACTGGGAAGTTTCGGCAGGCAGGTAGCAACTGAGGAGAAACCGTTCAAAGATCTTTCTCCAGGGTTTTGACAGAAGAGAATCAGACTGAAACATGACACGCTTTATAGAGGTGTATAAGATCATGAGAGGAATAGATTGGGTAGATGCACAGAGTCTCTTACCCAGAGTAGGGGAATCGAGGACCAGTAGGTGAAGGGGAACAATTTATTAAGAATCTGAGGGGTAACCTTTTCACACTGAGGGTGGTGGGTGTATGGAATGAGCTACCAGAGGAGGTAGTTGAGGCAGGGACTATCCCAACATTTAAGAAACAGTTAAGACAGTTACATGGATAGGACAGATTTGGAGGGATATGGACCAAACGCAGGCAGATGGGACTAGTGTAGGTGGGACATGTTGGGCGGTGTGGGCATGTTGGGCCGAAGGGTCTGTTTCCACACTGTATCAATGACTCTATGAGGTGGGACTAGTATAGCTGGGACATGTTGGGTGGTGTGGGCAAGTTGGGCTGAAGGGCCTGTTTCCACATTGTATCACCCTATGACTAGCCACCAGCTGATCATCTGTGTAGCTAGTCAAACAGATATCAGGAATTGATGGCATTTTGTTGTGGATCTCAGTGTTAGCAGGCATGGCCAGTATATAATGGTCCATATGGAGAAATTGTCAAGATCCCTGGAATCCCCCTCCATTGATAATTATATTTTATTGTATACATAGAATAGGGCAGCACAGGAGCAGGCCCTTCAGCCCACATGTCTGTGCCAAACATGATGCCAAGTTAAACTAATCTCCTCTGCCTGCACGTGATCCATATCGCTCCATACCTGGGAGCACCAATGTGAAAGCCTCTTAAACTTCACTATTGTATATGCCTCCACTGACACTTCTGGCAGTGTGTTCCAGGCACCCACCACCCTCTGTGTACAAACCTGCCCTTGCACATGTACTTTAGACTTTGTCCTCTCATCTTAAAGCTATACTCTTTGGTCTTTGAAATGTTCACCCTGGGGGAAAAGGTTCTGCCTATCCCATCCACGCTTTTCATCATTTTTATCGACTTCGATCAGCTTTCCCCTCAACCTCTGACACTCCAGAGAAAACAATCCAAGTTGGTCCAACCTCTCCTTGTAAATTGCCATGACCTGACGAGCCTCCTCACAAATGTTGGTAACACAAAATATAATTTCTAAATAACCAGGAACTCTCTCAGAATCTATGGATGATGGACTTTGGGCTCTGTTTTGTTTTTACGCTATCATTGTTTTTTTTTAAATTTGTTTTTATTTATTATATTATCTATTTATAAAGCTGCTGCTGCTGCTGCTGCTGCAAGTATGAGTTTCATTAGAACATGCGCTGGTAGCATTGCAAAGGAAATGTTTTAGGAAGGAACTGCAGATGCTGGTTTAAACCGAAGATAGACACAAAAAGCTGGAGTAACTCAGCAAGGACAGGCAGCATCTCTGGAGAAAGGGAATGGGTGACGTTTCTGGTCGAGACCCTTCTTCAGACTGAGAGGCGGGGGAAAGGGAAATGAGAGATATAGATGGTGATATAGAGAGATATAGAACAAATGAATGAAAGATACACAAAAAAACGATGATAAAGGAGACATTGTAACCGGTGGGCTATGTGAAAATGAGTTAAAGCCCTGTCCCACTGTACGAGTTCATTCCAAGAGCTCTCCTGAGTAAAAAAAAAAATCAAACTCGTGGTAAGCACGGAGAATGAACGTAGCGGGTATGTCGGAGCTCGGGGACGTCTCTTAGCGGCCCGTAACACTAACGGCAGGTACTCTTGAAGACTCGCTAATGGCAGGTAAGCACGGGAAGACTCGTGAAGATTTTTTAACATGATGAAAAATGTCCACGAGAGCCCCGAGTACCGACGAGTGGCCATTACCGTAAATCTCCGAGTTCGAATCAGGGCAAACTCGGGAGAGCTCTTGGAATGAACTTGTACCGCGGGACAGGGCTATTACAGGAGGACTTGAAACAAGTGCATTGACTGGGGTGGGGGAGAGACGAAGAGAGAGGGAATGCAAAGGGTACTTGTAGTTACAGAAAATCAATATTTGTACCACTAGGTCGTAAGCTGCCCAAGCAAAGTTTTTGTCTGGAGATACAGTATGATGCAATCAAAACAGTATCTCCCAGCACTGACCTGCAAGTCTGAGTGCAGAGATAGACACAAAATGCTGGAGTAACTCAGCGGGTCAGGCAGCATCTCTGGAGAGAAAGAATGGGTGACATTTTGGGTCGAGATTCTTCTTCAGACTGAATCCCCATCTCATTCCCAAAATAGTTGAATGTAGCAGAGGTGAACTTTATGTGAATCAAATGATGAAGTGGCGTTTGGTGCAAGAGTTATGTCGAAGACCAGATGGAGCTTAGCCCTTTGTTCTTCTGTTTCAGCCAAAGGCCTCTGTGCCGATGCAGAGGTGCCTGGGTGTTGCCCTGGCTCTCTGCCTGCTCCCTGTGGGCTGGGCAGAGAGTCAGGGGCAATGCGAGAAGCCAAAAGCATGGACCATCGGGGAGGAAAATCCCATGGAACAATCCTTGGGGAGAGTAACTGTGGTGTCATTACTGCAGGCTAGCTGACATTTCTGTCTGGTGCAAGCCGCCAGGTAAGGAACTCCAGAAGCAACGCTGTAGATATTATTTGGGATATTATTTTCCCAGCCTGTAGAAACGGTTTGATTGCATGAGCAGCACAACATTGATTAACCATATTTAATAATTAATAAGCAATAACCAATGCGGCACAGTGGCTCAGCCGTGGAGTTGCTGCCTCACAGCAGCAGAGACCTGGGTTCGAACCTGACTATACGGTGCTGTCTATACGGAGTTTGCACGCTCTCCCTTTGGCCGCCTGGGTTTTCTCCGGGAGCTCTGGTTTCGTCCCACACTCCAAAGATATACGGGTTTGCAGGTTAATTGGCTTCTGTAAATTGTCCCTAGTGTGCAGGACATAACTAGTGTATGCATGTGGGTTTTCTCTGGGTGCTCCGGTTTCCTCCAACAATCCAAAGACGAACAGGTTTGTAGGATATTTGGCTTCTGTGCATTGCCAATTGTCCCGAGTGTGTGTAGGATAGTGCTTGTATACGGGGGTGATTGCTGGTCAGCATGAACTCAATGGGCCGAAGGGCCTATTGCCACGCTGTCTCTCTAAAGTCGAAATCATTAATATCTTACCATTTTTCAACCGTTGCTCGCTATGTTCATGAAATAAAATCATTTAACATTTCTCTTGATGGTATCTATCTCAATGTTCCAATGGCATAAGAGAGGCATTCTCGTTCAAGGTAACGGCATGCCTTCAGTTCAGTTCCGTTTCCGGAGCTCCATTCGTGCTTGTTAGAACTTTGTCCTTTTTGTAGCCATGTGGGGAAGCAGCATGGAGGGTGAGGGTGGCCTGGCATGGAAAACCTTCAGGCAATGCAACCAATACAAACTGGCAAACTTCCACCAACACTGGAGATTGGTTCAATGGATCGATGGTCCTTTATTGCCACGTATACCGAGGTACAGTGCAATGTGATTTAGCATACAGTCCCACCAAAAGGCAACAAGATACAAAACTACAAAAAGATTAAATATTAACAGCCACCACAGCGGAGTGTGCGAATCATAGAAAATAGGTGCAGGGAGGCCATTCGGCCCTTCGAGCCAGCACCGCCATTCATTGTGATCACGGCTGATCGTCCAAATCAATAACTGGTGCCTGCCTTCTCCCCATATCCCTTGATTCCACTCGCCCCTAGAGCTCTATCTAACTCTCTCTTAAATCCATCCAGTGATTTGGCCTCCACTGCCCTCTGTGGCAGGGAATTCCACAAATTGATCAGCCATGATCACATTGAATGCCGGTGCTGGCTTGAAGGGCTAAATGGCCTCCTCCTGCACCCATTGTCTATTGACTATTGTCTATAAATTCACAGGGCACACAGCATTCCCCAGGGCACACAGCATAAGCGGAGACTTACAGCCATCAGTTCAATGTCCGGGCCACACACACGCTCCTTCACCGTGCTGTGACCAGAGTTGTACCGACCGCTGTCGCTCTCTCTACATCCCTGTCCGCCTGAAGTCCACCAGACTGCGGGATGTTCTCATGGAGCCGCGGTCCCTCCCACGCCGGGTCCTTCTTTGATCCTCCCCCCGGCAGCGACGTCCTCGCTCCACAAGGTCCCTCATCGACTGCCTCACCAAATTCTCCACTTGACGCCTCCGTGGTGCCGACCCTGCAGGCTGGGCAGTCAGCTCAGGGAACCACGCCACAGGATCCATCGAGTCCATATCCTGCAGTGCCTGCAGGATGTTCCATGCTGGCCACTGCCCTATGGACTCGCAGTCAAAGGTGTTGGGCTGGAAAAACTGTTCCACAAAGGACTGGCAATATCCAGCTATATTGCACTACCTGAATACCACCACTAGAGGACCTCTGTCCCACACAGCAGAAATGTTGCTCCTCGTGACTGCATGCCTCACACCTGAGCAAACTAGAATCTGTCTGCATACTACCCGTTTCATCCAGTATTTTCCATTTTAGATTATGTAAGATTTGTTACTGCTTCCTTACAAAGTAAGTAAATCAGGCATTTTTCTCCCAATCATCTAAATTAATCACACAGACCATAGAACAGTGCAGCATTAGAACTGACCCTTTTGCTCTCAATGTCCGTGCCTAACATGATGCCAATTCTTTACGCTGTGTTTTTAAGAAGCATTACTGGTGCTTTTAACAGATAATTGAGACCTCTATAGCATTAGCCTCTCACGCTAGCTCATAGCTTCTTCTGTGGTTCTCAAAGGTAACCATAAAGTGCCAAAATATGAACGATAGCCAAAATAAAAACTTTCCTCCGATTTGACGACCTAGAAAAGATCATCCACACATTTATCTCCTCCCGCCTTGGTTACTGCAACACCCTTTACACTGGCATTAGCCAATCATCCCTGTCCCGCCTGCAACTGGTCCAGAACGCCGCAGCGAGACTCCTGACGGGCACCCGAAAAAGGGACCACATCACCCCGATTCTGGCCTCTCTCCACTGGCTCCCAGTGCATTTCCGAATCAATTTCAAGCTCCTTATTTTGTTTACAAAGCCCTTAACGGGCTTGCCCCCACCTACATCAAAAATCCCACCATTCTACCTCCAGGTCTCTCAGATCAGCAGACTTGGGGTTACTGAACATCCCGCGGTCCAGGCATAAGCTCAGGGGCGACCGCGCTTTTGTGGTTGCTGCGCCTAGACTATGGAACAGCATCCCTCTTCTCATCAGAACTGCCCCCTCCATCGACTCCTTTATGTCTAGACTTAAAACTTATCTCTACTCACAAGCCTTTCTTGAGGTCCTCTGAAGGAGCGCTGTATGTATATATTTATGTACGTATTGTTGATCTATGTACCACTGTATGTAGCACGTTAGTACCTGCACTGATGTTAAGCACTTTGGTCAATGAGACTTGTTTTTAAATGTGCTACAGAAATAAAATTGACTTGACTTGCAATGCTTTTTTCTATTCCTCTAGTCTCTTCCCCGCTGTTATCAGGTTCTTGAACAGACCTTTCAAATGCTTGGGATGAATTCCCGATCTTCCATTCTACCTCTGCACTTTTTCTGTCGCCGTTTATTCTCTCTTTGCACTAACTAATGTTCTCACGTACGGTATGGCTTGCCTGGAAAGCAAGACAAAGCTTTTCACAGCATCTCGATACACGTGACGTTTAAAGAACCAGAACAGTTCTTTGAATGAGTGAGATTGCAGGCAGCCCAAGACTGGGAGCTCCACTAAACTAGTGTTCTCTTCAAGAAAAAAATACCATTGTTAACGTCCTTAATCCTTCGTTTAACGAACCATTATTGGTATTAGTGTATTATTATCACATGTACAGAGATACAGTGAAAAACTTTACTTGTGTGCTGTTGCCAAATCATATTATACAATGAACCCATACATAAATACAACAGGTAGTACAATGAGAAAAATACTAGAATGCAAAATATAGTGATACAGCTCACTTACAATGGTTTTCATCTGTCTAATATGTTTTGCTTAGTGCAACGAGACTCATCAATCTACTATGTGCAGGAAGGAACTACAAATGCTGGTTTAAACCATAGACACAAAAAGCTGGAGTAACTCAGCGGGTCAGACATCTCTGGAGAGAAGGAATACAGTAGGTGAGGTTTCGACCCAAAATGTCACCTATTCCTTTTCTCCAGAGATGACAATAGACAGTAGGTGCAGGAGTAGGTCATTAGGCCCCTCGATACAGCACCGCCATTCAATGTGATCATGGCTGATCATCCACAATCAATACCCCGTTCCTGCCTTCTCCCCATATTCCTTGGCTCGGCTATCTTTAAGACCTCTGTCTAACTCTCTGTTGAAAGCATCCAGAGAACCTGCCTGCCTCCACCGCCCTCTGGAGCAGAGAATTCCACTAACTCACCACTCTCCGTGTGAAAAAGTTTATCCTCGTCTCCGTTCTAAATGGTTTACTCTTTATTCTTAAACTGTCGCCCCTGGTTCTGTACTCCCCCCCAACATCGGGAACATGTTTCCTGCCTCCAGCATGTCCAAACCCTTAATAATTTTATACGTTTGAATAAGATGCTGTCTGAGCCATTGAGTTACTCCAGCATTTGGCATCTGCCCTCATCGTTCTACATACCTTGTGATACCAGGTACATTTGTTTTTCAATTGGTTCATAATTTCAGTTTGAAGCGCCTAAAGCACAGCCTGGATCACCGTGGGTTCGTGAACATCTCCTACCTGGTGGTAAATCACCAGGCCAATGACTCGCGTAGAAATTACCAACAGCTGAAGGAGAAGGTGGAAGGACAGCTGCCCGTGTATCAACAAGGCACTGATCAGCCGGACGTTTGGAATCTACTCCGCGGCGAGAAGGATGACTTCCTCATCTACGACAGGTCAGTAACTCCATCGTGTGGCTGTCCGCCGGCTTTTGACTGCCTTTCCTGCTGTAAATCATCGGCTATAATCAACAAATACCTCCGATACTCTCCCCCTCGCTGCTACATCGGTATTGGGAAAAGAGCTTTGCTTTTCATCAAGCCCTAATCATTCCCCCTCTGAGGGATTTATTATTTTTTACCCCCTTCTTGCTAGACTATGGTTGACCATGAAATAAATGTGACTATAGGCGGGCCTTTGACTGCAGTAGAGGATGAGGGAGAGGAATTTCTAAGTGTGTGTAGGTCATCCTCTTTGTCGTACAACACAACGGGTCCGGGCTGCACGTTCCAGATTTCAAAACCACTCTGTGTAAAAAGCTTCCCAATGTAAATTGGACGAACAGTACCTCATATTTCGCTTGGGCACCTTACTACTTAGCAGTATGAATATTGACTTCTCTAACTTCAAGTAATCCATGCTTTCCCTCTCCCTCCATCTCTCCCCCATCCTAGTTCTCCGACCAGTCTGACTGTCCTCCTGATTACATTTTATCTTGGTATGCTTCATTGTCACCTTCCTACAGCTAACAATGATCTATTCTACATTTTCTTTTTTCCTTCCTCCCCTTTGATCTCGTTTTCACACCTTATCCGTCCCTATCTCTGTGTCTCCCTCTCCCCCGACTTTCAGTCTGAAGAAGGGTCTCGACCCAAAACGTCACCCATTCCTTCTCTCCAGAGATGCTGCCTGTCCCGCTGAGTTACTCCAGCATCTTGTGTCTATTTCCCATTCTAAAACGTCATCTTCTCACCTTAAACCCTTGTCCTTATATCCTACGTTAATGGGCCAACTATGCTGCAGAAAGTAAGAATTTCATTGTTCTGATGTTGGTAGAGATGACAATTAGATACCTTTGACTTGTTTGAAACCTCCTTTCCTATGAAAAGGATTCTGACTGTACCCAATCTGGACCTCTCCTAATCTTATAGATGTCTGTTATGTCATCTTTCAGTCTCCTTCATTCTGGAAAATCTAATCTAACCTATATCCAACTCCGCTCCATAGCTAAAATCCTCTAATCCAGGCAGTATTCTGGTGAATCTCCTCTGCACCCTCTCCAATACATTCACATCCTTCCTGAAGGCGACCATGAACTGCACACACTACTCAAACTGCAGCATAAACGTCCCAGCTCTTAAATTATATCACCTAACCTATGAAAGAAAGCAATATGCCTTAGAAACAAAATTCTGGAGAAGCTTAGCTGGACAGGCAGCATTTCCGGAGTGAAGGAATGGGTGATACCTCGAGTCGAGACCCAAAACATTACAAGAATGATCCCAGGAGTGAGTAGGTTAACCTATGATGAGTGTTTGTCGGCACTGGGCCTGTACTCACTGGAGTTTAGAAGAAAGAGGGGGGCGATCTCATTGAAACATACAGATTAGTGAAAGGCTTGGATAGAGTGGATGTGGAGAGGATGTTTCCACTAATGGGAGAGACTAGGACCAGCCTCAGAATTAAAGGACGTTATTTTTGGAAGGAGATGAGGAGAAATTTATTTTGTCAGAGGGTGGTGAATCTGTGGATTTTCTTTGCCTCAGAAGGCTGTGGATCCAGGTCAGTGGATATTTTTGAGGCAGAGATAGATAGATTCTAGATACGGGTGTCAGAGGTTATGGGGGGGGGGAGGCAGAAGAATGGGATTAGGAGCAAGAGATAGATGAGCCATGATTGAATGGCGAAATAGACTTGATGGGCCAAATGGCTTAATTCTACTCCTATCACTTATGACATGACATGTGGCAGTTTGCCAGGGAGTACAAGTACCTTGGAGTGTACCTGGATAGTAAACTGGACTGGTCCAGGAATGCTGATGCCCTGTACAAGAAGGGACAGAGCCGGCTGTACTTTTTGAGAAGGCTTGACTCCTTCAACATCTGCAGTAAGATGCTGCAGATGTTCAACCAATCGGTGGTGGCCAGCGCCATCTTCTTCGCTGCCGTGTGCCGGGGCAGCAGGGTGAAGGCTGCGGACACCAACAGGATCAACAAACTCATCAGGAAGGCTGGCTCCGTCCTGGGGGCGGAGTTGTAGTAGGATTCACGGGGAGGTTGGTCTTGGAGGGGAGGATGCTCCTCAAACTGCGGAGCATCCTGGACAATACAGCTCACCCCCTCCGTGACACACTGGTCAACCTGAGGAGCTCCTTCAGTAACAGACTGGTTCCACCAAGATACAGCACAGAACGCCACAGGAGATCCTTCTTCCCTGTGTCTATCAAACTTTACGACTCCTCCCCCTTCTGTCGTGGGGTAGAGTGAGACTGACTTCCCTCCCCCCCCCCCCCCCCTCCCTCCCCAATCTTTGCACATTCCTCAAGCCTTTCCACTCGTCATTTTAATTTCATGTTTCATGTATTTTGTGTTTTTATGACTGTTGGCAGATCAGTTTCCCTCCTGGGATAAATAAAGTTCTATCGTATCGTATCGTAAGATTGCTCGATTGCGAGCCAGCATGGATGTGGAGTCCCTGTGGTTTATAAGTAATGCCTGCAACTTCCCCTCTTTGACGTGCAAAGCGTAACAAGTTGTTTCTCCATCAGGTGTGGCCAGCAGACCTTTCACTTGGGACTGCCATTCACCATCCTCAGCCAAGTGTATGTGGAGGAAGCGATCGTGCAAACCTATTGTCACACAATGTGCACCAACTGTTCTCTGGTGGTAAGGATCAAGCAGCGAATTTACTCCGTATTAATGTTGGTGACACAGAATGTGGGAGGTGGCGCAGTGGGTGGAGTAAGGGCCCAGGAACACGGACTGACCACACAGGAGCTGCTGGGATCACATACAGATAGATAGAAACAGAAAGTGTAAACTCTATTACGCATTTCATGGCCTTGGCGTAATGGCCAGTGGCGTACCTTTTTGGACTGGGTCCTTGTTGTAATTCAGTTTAGTTTAGAGATGAATAATGAATTCAAAAATATATTGCCACTGTTGGCTAGGTCCTGAAAATTATTATTTTTAACAATATTACAATATTGATTGTATCTTTATTTGAGGTTAATGTGCCCGTAAGCTGCTGTAAGTAAGGATTTCATTATGCTCGTCAGTACATTTGATAATGAAACTTCCTTGCTCTTTTGCTACAATGATATTGTTTTCCTTCAGAAGGTAGTGAGTCTTTAGAACACTCTTGGTATTGGTATTTTGTATTGGTTTATTCTTGACATATATATCGAGATGCAGTGTAAAGCTTTGTTTGCATGCTATCCCAATCAATATATACGAGTACAATCAGGCCACAAGTACACCAGGTAATGCAAACCTCCCTTCCATTGACTCCATCTACACCTCACGCTGCCTCGGCAAGGCCAGCAGTATAATCAAGGACCAGTCTCACCCCTGGCCACTCCCTCATCTCCCTTGTCCCATCGGGCAAAGGGTACAGAAGTGTGAAAACACACACCTCCAGATTCAGGGACAGTTTCTTCCCGGCTGTTATCAGGCAACTGAACCATCCTACCATAACCAGAGAGCAGTGCTGAACTACTATCTACCTCATTGGTGACCTTCAGACCATCTTTAGTCGGACTTTACTGGTTTTACCTTGCACCAAACTTTATTTTTCGTTTATCATTTATCTGTGAATGGATCAACTGTAATCATTCATTGGCTTTGGACTGACCGGTTAGCATGCAACAAAAGCTTTTCACTGTACCTCGGTATATGTAACAATAAACTAAACTCAACTAGAAAGATACCAAAGTGCAGAGCATAACATTACAGCTACAGAGAAAATGCAGATGATAAAAAAATGCAGCATCCACAATGAGGTTGGTTGGAAGATCGGGACTGCACCTTAGCTTATGGGAGGACCATTCAGTAGTCTGATAACAGCGAGGAAGATGCTGTTCCTGAAACTCTTCTGTGAATAGAGTCTTTGAATATTATTAAATCAGAGTTAGAGAGGTTCTTGATAAGTAAGTCAGTAAATGAGAAGTTGACATATGTCTGTCGGCAAAAAGTTACTGTGGGTACATGGGAATGAGTTTAAGGTGCAATGCGAACAATCTTGCTAAATGGTGAATTAGACTTGAGAGACTGTGTGCTCCACTCCTGACCTGTATTTCTATATTTGTGATATATGCAATTTTGTAAGAAAGTTCCTAAAACACTAACAAAAATGAAGAAAACTTCAGTATGGGAATTTTAGTGAAGATTTAGCAGGCTGAGACATTATTTCCAGTAGACATCCAGAAATATATCAACTTCTCATTTATCTAAGCTGTCCATGTTCAAATCCCTCCCTATTTCTTAAACTCGTCTTGGTCTTTGCATCCAGCAAGGATCAGTGTGAATAACGATGATGGGTGGGGGTTGATGCAAGGTAAGATACGAGCAACAGTTTGAGATAGGTTCATGAAGAGTGAAAGATGGGAGATTAGTCCACATGACAAGTCAGCAGTGACAATGGCAGGGATGGGGATGGAGTGGATGAGTGGTCAGAAGCCGACTGGATTCAGATAGAATGTGTAGGAAGGAACTGCAGATGCTGGTTTAAACCTAGGATAGGCACAAAACGCTGGAGTAACTCAAGCGGGATAGGCAGCATCTTTGGAGAGAAGGAATAGATGACATTTTGGGTTGAGATCAAGTCTGAAGAAGGGTCTCGATCTGAAACGTCTTCCATTCCTTCTCTCCATAGTTACTCCAGAATTTTGTGTCTATCTGGATTCAGATAGTCTAGTTTATGTCTCAGTAAAGCCTTTAATGTACCAGATAACTTCTAGGAGATGAATTAGGTCATTTGGCCCTCAAGTCTACTCCGCCATTCAATCACGGCTGATCCATCTTTCCCTCTCGACCCCATTCTTGCCCTGATATCTGTAATATTCAACAACCTGTCAAGCTCTGCCTTAAAAATATCCATTGATTTGGCCTCCACAGTCGTCTGTGGCAATGAATTCTACAGATTCACCACCCTCGGACTGAAGAAATTCCTCCTCATCTCCTTCCTAAAGGTATGTCCTTTTATTCTGAGGCTATCCCCTCTGGTCCTAGACTCTCCCATCATTGAAAAAATCCTCTCCACATCCACTCTATCTAGGCCTTTCCCTATTCAGGTTACAATGAAGTCTCCCCTCATCCTTCTAAAATGTATGCGCTTATGTGTGTGTTGGAGATTGACTATGAAGTGAAGTCGCATATCATTGGGTGATGTGTGATTCTCCATGAGTGTGCCCGAGTTTAAAAAAAAGAGGAACCCTCCCTCACTCTGCTCCATCACCACTTATTTCCCTCTCCTTGTGTGCAATTGCACTATCTCCTGCTGAATGGAGACACTCGCAGAGGAAGTAGTCCGAGATCGAGAGTGGTGGGTGTATGGAACAAGCTGCCAGGTGAGGTGGTTGAAGCTGGAACTATCCCAACGTTTAAGAAACAGTTATACAGTTACATGGTTCGGGCAGGTTTGGAGGGATATGGACCAAGAGCAGGCAAATGGGACGAGTACAGCTGGGACATGTTGGCCGGTGTGGGCAAGTTGGGCCAAAGGGGCTGTCTCCACACTGTATCAGTCTATGACTCCTGTAAGTTAGCCTCTGTTTGTCCTTAAAGAGAGGTTATTCAAACTTCATGCTGGAACTATAGTCAGGCTTTACTGATATATTGAGCACATTCGTCAGAATTTCATCTCTGTTAATGCATTTAAAGCAAATGGGAACATTTTAATAGACGGGAGTGTTGTCTGGTGCGAGTGCGTCATGGTTTTATTTGGAAAACATGATTTGTTTAATTGCTGTCCTCATAATATATGCACAGATTCTAAATTAAAGTGTGTCGAACTACAAACTGTTCTCAGAGAATTTGAAATCTCCTGTGTTCACTCCTGCAGGAAGTACCTTTGGAATGCCTCGCCAGAAATGCAACACAGCCAAAGGTGGTAGGGGGCCATCGCGGGAAACACAATCCACATAGGGGCCACGGCCACGATTCCCATAAACCAACCTTAAGACAGCGTCTGCCACAAAACAGGACCCAGATCGAGGACCAAGAAGGCAGGCACCAGCATCCGCACCACCACCACCACCAGCAACATCCGCACCTGGACCGCGCCGCAAAGAGGGAAGAGGGAGACCACTTGGCGGTAATCGAGCAAGGTCCATGAAGGAACGCACTGAAGTGCAAGAGAAAATTCAGCTGAACGCCCAACGGCATGTCAGAAGTAGCGGGAATCAGATGATGTTGATACTGCCGCCAACTGCACGGTCAGAACGCTTCCAACAGCGAAGTGTCTTGACAGTGCAGGAGACGGTCGCCATCCTGACAGTGACAGGGCCAGCTGGACGGGCAGAGCCTGTCCGAATCCTGACAGTGACGATGGCCGTCTCCTCTCTGATCAATGCCAACTCGGGTAGGGCAGAGCCAATGACAACCCGGCAGAAACTGAGAATGACAAAGCAGGCAGCAGTAAACATTCTGGCTGGAATGTAAACTGTCGTCTGATGTCGTAAAGCTTTGAAATCAGCTTTATGGTTTGCTCTAAGTCCTGTGTTCCACCATGAGGGCTAATCTGCTGCCAAACAGTACCACCCGCCCGATCAGTATAACGTTCAGGTTAGTCCTTGTCAGTCTTGCTTTTTTCCCCCCAGTCCTTGTGGTTGTTTCTATGAGGCCAGCAGCAAAAACTACTCTGTAGTGGCTGCTGGCTGATGTAAGACAAGCACAAAGGGAGGACGAGTAATAAAGAGAAGCTAATCCACGTTATCTGCAACTATTTAGCACAACATCGACCAATTTGCAGTTTGGATCCATCAAATTTTACCCTGCGATAATTCTGATGAAGAACACTTGTCTCTTGGTCAGAAATGCTGCAAATTGAACTAAGCAGGAACATTTCTTAACAATTAGCAAATATCAGCTGGTGTTGCTGGAATTAAGTACAACCAGTGCAAACTGTGATTGGGGCCATTAACACCTGAGCTGAATCCCATCTCACAGCTGCTTCACCCTCCATCAAATAAATCCTTAAGCACGATCCTCAGCTCCCAGCTAACAGACCAGGTTTAATGGTTTAGTCAAAAACAAAAGACTTGATTCTGAAGAAAGGCTATTTGTAGTTTGTTGTAAAGCAGGCGCCATATTTCATGATAGTCGCTAGGGAAATGATGACCCTAGTTTACCTGAAATCCCTGTATGGCAATTGCAGGCAGATTACATTTCCTGGAAGGTGCATGAACCATTGAAAATGCAAGAACATGTCAATAAAAGTCTGTGTCTGGAAACCAAAGCTGTGTGTTTGCGAGCATATCTACCTGTGGTTAGGTCACATTTAATACTGGTTAATCGACAATTGAAAGATTAGTCTTTTCAATCTCCACACTACACCCCAAGTATATATACAGAACCGATGAATTTAACATAGATCACTTTTCAACTATCACTTTGTACTTTGTGGCATCATAGGTTTGATGTGACTGCATTAAATGGGAAGGATTATGTTGCCTTTAGAGAGTCTTAGAGTAAAACAGCATGGCAAGAGGCCATTCGGCCCGCCTTGGGTTATACGGCCTGGGAAAGAGATCCTTCAGGCCATCGAGCCAGAACACACAACGCCAATTAAATTTTCCCACATTTACAATCAACATTCACCCTATTCCACCACTACCACAGCCTCAACACCAACAAATGGCAATTGACCATGGCCATTTAATCTACCAACACCCAATGGAAGTTTGCACGGTTTATGTGGTCACAGGGAGAACATGCGAACTCCACACCAAGAGCATCAGAGGTCAAAATTAAACCATTGAATCGTAGTGAGGCAGAGGCCCCCTCATTGTTGTGCCGTTGGAATTAATTAATATTCCATTAATTAGTGCTTGCATTTTCTATTTTGGGGTCCTAGAATCTCGAATGAATTTCTTTCAACTTGACCTGCGACTTAAAGCATGTAGTCAGATTCTTTAAAATAAACTATTGGTCTATAGTGCTGCTCCTTCGTTCTGCCCAACTGTACCACTGCCTATGCTAACCTTCAATGAATTGTCTGTATGATCTTGCAGTCCTCAATGAGATAGACACAAAATGCAGGAGTAACTCAGCAACTCAGGCAGCATCACTGGATAGAAAGAATGGGTGACGTTTCGGGTCGAGACCCTTCTTTAGACTGAGAGTTAATCTGAAGAAGAGACTCGACCTGAAATGTCACCCATTCCTTCAATTCATAAGCTGTCTGTCCCTCTGAGTTACTCCAGCATTTTGTGTCTAGCTTTGGTGTAAACCAGCATCTGCAGTTCTTTCCTATGCATTTTGTCCTCAATGGGAAATGACGCTGCCTATAATACTGCAGCTCGCCTGCTCCACAATCTAAATCATTACAAACACTTAATAATAACTGTAACATTTATTTAAACTCATTTGAACAATGAATGAAAGACGCATCCTTACACATTGAAACACGTGGGACAAATTAATTTCCAGCGCCTGGAATGAAACACTTGCAGGAGTGACATCCACCAGCGTTCTCTACCTCCATGTCAGTCCCCGTCAGTGAGACTGAACGAGCAAGAAGGCTAGTGCAACCAGCAGCTAGCTGATCCTCTCACACACCTTCAGCTTTCAGAACCAAAACTGAATTTCCCTGCCACAGCAAGGCTCTTTGTAAGACCAAGAGCAGCTGAGTGGCAGGAGCTGAACAACCGCCTCAACCCATGCCTCAGGTCGCGCGCGTGTGGCTGTGCCAGAACACTGACACTAAAACTTCCTGCGTTTCAGCTGCAGGCTGTGACTGTAGTCTTGCTGCTGTTCTAGCTCGCGAATGGTCCGCCGAAGACCTGCAATCTCTCGGTTTTTCTCCTCCTGCAGATGCTGCAACTTCTGTGGGAGTGAGAGAGAGAGAGAGAGAGAGAGAGTAACAAACTGACAGGCTGGTCAATCTGACAGTGGGACTGGCGGGCGCCAGAGAGCCTGAGTTAACGTCATCCAGCACACATTTGTTACATAAACTTTGGTTGGACCAACTGTGTTGAGATTATTGATGATGCACAGTTTGATGAAGGTAGTGTAGTCGATGTACACAGAGACTCGCAAAAGACATTTGACAATGTACAGCATCAGACTTTTAAAGGAAGAAGCATGTGGTTTAATGGGATGCTGATTGATAACCTGAGGATAAAGTGGGAACAATTGGAACTTTGCTTAGCTTACTTTCTTCTGAACATTTCCCATAATCTTCGGATTAATTCCCGGGATGGCGGGACTGTCATATGCTGAGAGAATGGAGCAGCTGCGCTTGTACACTCTGGAGTTTAGAAGGATGAGAGGGGATCTTATTGAAACATATAAGATTGCTGAGGGATTGGACACACTAGAGGCAGGAAACATGTTCCCGATGTTGGGGGAGTCCAGAACCAGGGGCCACAGTTAAAGAATAAGGGGCAAGCCATTTAGAACGGAGACGAGGAAACACTTTTTCTCACAGAGAGTTGTGAGTGTGGAATTCTCTGCCTCAGAGGGCGATGGAGGCTGGTTCCGTGGATACTTTCAAGAGAGAGCTAGACAGGGCTTATAAAGATAGCGGAGTCAGGGGATATGGGAGAAGGCAGGAACAGGGTACTGATTGGGGATGATCAGCCATGATTACAATGAATGGCGATGCTGGCTCGAAGGGCCGAATAGCCTCCTCCTGCACCTATTGTCTATTGTTTATTGATTAAGAAGCATGCAGTATGACCTTCCAAGGATAACTAGGGCTGTCACAGTAGTGTCAACTAAGTTATAGCACATAAACAGCCCTTCAGCCCACCATGCATATGCCAACAACCCAACCATCAGCTACCCATACGCATTCATCCCATTTACCGGCACTTGAATCCTAGACTCTCAGCCCTGGCGATTCAAGTGCCTGTGCAGATACGTTTGAAATATTGTGATACTACTCGTCTCCACCGCCTTTTCAAGCTGATTGCAACCATGCTCTGGGTGAGAAAACTTCCCACAAACCCCCTCAAACATTCTTACGCCTGAAACCTATGCCCACTGGTCTAGGCTGTCTCCATTACAGAGAAATGTTTCTCACTGTCTCCCTTATCATAGATTTCTCTATCTCTCTCTGACTCCCCTTCAACCTCCTCAACTGCCAGGAAAACAAATCCAGCCTCTCCAATCTCCCCTCACTTCTGTAACGTTCCATCTCAGGAAACGTCCGGGTGAATCTTCTCCGCACCCTCCCCAGTGCAAACACACCCTTCATGGCTCGATCGTTGGAGGTATCTCAAGGGGAAGTAAACGTTTTAAAAGTCGGGGAGTTCGAGGCAATGAGAATCTGGCACTGTGCAAGGTTTGAGACCGGGGGTAGATCAGCAATGACCATATTGAGTGGTGGGGCAGTTTAGTTTGGAGGCCTACTCTTCCATCTTTACCTGTGTGCTCACATGTTCTCTACTGGGGACACTGGGATTCCAACGGCGGCCTAATAAATGTTTTCTGAAGTTGTACCATGACCTGGTGTATAAAATTATGAGAGGAATAGATCGGATAGGTGCACACAGTCTCTTGCCCAGAGTAGGTGAATCGAGGACCAGAGGACATAGGTTTAAGATGACAGGGAAAAGATTTATTAGTAATCCGAGGGGTATCTTTTTCACACCAAGGGTGGAGGGTGTATGGAACAAGCTGCCAGAGGTGATATTTGAGGCAGGGACTATCCCAATGTTTAAGTAACAGTTAGACAGGTACATGGATAGGATAGTTTTGGAGGGATATGGGCCAAATGCGGGCAGATGGGGCTAGTGTAGCTGTGACATGTTGAACGGTGTGGGCAAGTTGGCCGAAGGGCCTGTTTCCATGCTGTATCACTCTGATCTATAACTTTATATCCTGTGCACAACTTATGAAAGGTCATCACTCTCTGGCAGAAGAAAGTTCTACTGATCATAGTTGTGATGATTGATCTCTTGCTGTCTCTCTGGAATTCCCGGTCATCGAAACTAGAGATGTCAGAGGTTATGGGGAGAAGGCAGGAGAATGGAGTGAGGAGGGCAAGCTAGATCAGCCATGATTGAATGGCGGAGTAGCCTTGATGGGCCGAATGGCCTAATTCTGCTCCGATCACTTATGATCATCCCTCATGTACCTGATTCGTCCAGTGCTGCTAGAATTTTGCAGGTTTCACCAATTCCTCTCATTTTCCTAAACCCCGCTGAATGTGTCGAATTGACCCAATCTCTCTTCGTTCATTCGTGATGCCATCATAAGGCCCCCCCCCCCCCCCCCCCCCACTGACAACACGAACTCCATGGCAAGAACATCCTTTCTCGGAAAAGGAGACCAAAACTGGAGTAGTCCTACCAATTACAGAAGGATATTCCTTCTCCTGTGCTCCAATGTGCTCACTAATATACCTTCTTAATTGCCTGCATTTACATTAGCAACTGGTGCACCAAGAGCACCCTTGCCTCATGGCATCTCCTCTATTACAATTCTATCACTGTTCAGGTAATATTCATCCCCGTTGGATTGCAACCTTGTCATGGTCGGGGAGCAGTGGGACAGCCCCTTTAAAATCAATGTTCAATAAATTTAAAATACTTCATAATTTTAAGGTGAGAGGGAAAAGATTTAATAGAAACCTGAGGTGCAATTTTTTCAACACAGTGGGTATACGGGACAAGCTGCAGAGGAAGTAGTTGAGGCAGGTACCTGTACTACGTATAACAACATTTAAAAGACACATGGACACATGGATAGGAAAGATTTAGAGGGATATGGGCAAATGGGATTAGATTAGATGGGGCATCTTGTTTGGCATGAATGAGTTGGGCTGAAGGGCCTGTTTCTGCGCTGTATGACTATCATTCTATTCTGAAGCTAATTGCCAAAAGAATAAGATAACAAATTAGGAAAGGTATACAGTGTTCGGGACAGGGTTAGGATTTTAGAAAGAGGATCCAGCAAAGCTGAACATGTTTGATAGACCCCAAATTCAACTACGAAGAATCCTATATATTCCGACAACCAAAATTAAACAACAAAAGCAGGAATAAAATCCCTAGTAGAACAAGTGTAATGAAGGGTCCGAAGGGCAGAAAAATGTTGTGTATTCAGGCAAGATCTCAAAATATGACGTCTAAGAATTTGGCATGTCAGGCCGGGTGCTAAATCAACACTTGGGTGGCTACCAGTATAAACATTGAATTCTCTCATTTCAAGTAATTCCTCTTACCTTCTCTCTCTTTCCCCGGACCCACTGCCCACCCTAGTGTGTACATCTTTCTCCCATCGTCTCCCACCACCTTGGTCATCCTGCTCCCTTTTCCGAAGGCAACACTGTGGCATTAATGAGGATCATGATTAGGTGAAGCCCCAATCTGATCCACATGATAGCCAAATTTTGCAAACATGCAGATGTTGTAAGTGATCCCCCCAACATGGTGTGCACCCATTTCTCCCACCATCTCCCACCACCCCAGACACCCTACTCCTTTCCGCTTCCCCATGCACTCATCTTTCATGCCCGAGTCCCATATTTGTTTTGTTGCCCTTCCCCCCATGTCACTCCCTCCAGCATTACATTCCACTCCTTTTCTTTCCTTATCCGACACCCATTTGTCTCCTTTTCATTCAAGCCTTTGTTACTTAATCCAGCACCTGCCAAACACCCACTTGTATTGACCTATGTCTTGCCAGGCATTAACCCTCCCTCCCACTCTCTCTTCCAGCTTTCTCCCCCATAATCCAGTCAGGGTCCCGACCTGAAACATTGTCTGTCCATTCCCTCTACAGATGCTGCCTGATCCGCTGAGTTACTCCAGCACTTTGTTTTTTGTTCAGGATTCCAGCATCTGCACTTCCTTGTCTCCAGTGCCACATAACTCAGTACATGGTAGTTCCACGGACAGGACTAAATTGATCGCTCACATGGAAAGCCTTGCTGGCAACGTCTGTGGACATCCATTAGGGATAAGAGCAAAGCCTATCGGAAAGTTGCTGAGCACTCTGCAAGCCGGCACCCAACTATCCTCGGAGAGGTAATGGGTGCCTCCAGCTCACTGGCCAAAGAATCACCCACGTTGCAACGTAATTAAATGAACCTCACATTTGACTGTGCCAGATCAGCAGCAAGCACAGAGTCACGGCTGCCTTGCCTTCACAACGTAACTGATGCACTTTAGTTCCAAGGGGTTGTTAGTGACTCTGTGGGTAGTCTCTGGGCCTGGGTTTGCCTTCCCCTTCCCTCTGGTGGCGTTTGCATCTTCTATTTGTGACCAGTTTCCTCCCACATCCCAAACGTGCTGATTGTTTAGGTTTGTTTAGAGATACAGCACGGAAACAGGCCCTTCGGCCCACCGAGTATGCGCAGATGAGTTTGTCCGCACCCACACACACTAGGGACAATTTGACATTTATACCAAGCCAATTAACCGACAAACCTGTACGTCTTTGGAGTGTGGGAGGAAACCGAAGTTCTCAGAGAAAACCCACGCAGGTCACGGGGAGAACGTACAAACTCTGTACAGACAAGCACCCGTAGTCAGGATTGAACCCAGGTCTCTGGCGCTGTAAGGCAGCAACTCTACCGCTGTGCTACCGTGCCACCTATTGCGTGGTTAATTGGTAACTTGAAATTATTATAGTGTACAGGTGGGTAAATAATTACTCAAGAGTCAGCATTTACACTGTGATATAAAAGAATATGAAAATACAAAACCGCACAGGGAATATTCTTATTTGGGAACTCACCCTCTTGAAGATGTTGTGAGGCAGGACAGACAAATCGTGATGTGGTGATTTCATTGAGGTGCTCTGGATCTTCACAAGCTTGCTGTTAAACTGTGTGAAAAGTATTCCACACTTTATTCATTATGAAGCAGTACACAGGTCATTCTGCTGCCAAGCGTATTTCCATAATCCCAGTTGGATATAACACAAATGAAGAATTAGGGAAAACTAGTTGCATTAGGCAGGCTGAATTGGTTAGATTGTGAACTAGAAGAGCCCTTTAGTTTATTATTGTCACATGTTCTGAGGTACAGTACAAAACTTTTCGTTCAATGCTATATAAAAAAGCTCAGATATACCATATATAGATACAATCGGTTCAAACTCGTACAATAAATAGAGCTAAGGGAAAACTACAGTGTAGAATATAGTTCACAGCATTGTAGCGCATCAGTTCCATAGGCAAAGTCCAATGTCCTCAATGTGCACCAGGTGAATCGATCCGTACCCTAACTTAGAAGTTGCGTTGGAATTTGGCTAGCAGAAGAACAAGCTGTCTAACAAATATAACTAGAGTAGACCATTACAAAAAACTGTTCTGAGGTGTTCCTTTGACTGTAAATAAAATCAACATTAACTAATTCGAAAGAAAGAAACTGCGATATTCAGAGCTTGCAGTGGAGGCAGAACAGCGGGGCGGGAGAGCTAAGATCTGCCCGGTAGAAGTTGGATGTCGAGGATTCGTGGCAACATCTACCTTAAGACAGATGAAGGACCTGGGGATCAGAGGACAAGCCCTACGCCAGGCCATCAAAGAAACATCACGGGTGGCAGGGCGGAGTAGCCAGTGGCTGTGGTTGAAGAGGAAAGACCCCATTTGTCTCCCAAATAGCCGACTAGCCAGATGCAGAGGGGGGTGGTTCTGGGACGCCAGAATGCGCCGCTGAGCCGACTGGAGACGTTGTGGGTTCATCAAAGAAACGTCGATGAAAGTAGGTGCCCACTTGATAACCCCAATGACGTGTCTGCCTAGCCTTTCTCAACATCGGAGGAGCAAAGGTGAGTGCAGAAGGCTCCCATCACCATCGGGAGTAAGTTGATATTTGGCACCTTGGACTTTTCACATCTTGTCCTGTGTATTTGCAAACAGTGATTCTAATTCTGAAATTCAATGGTTAAATTGGTAGAGGGCACTGCTCTGGGCAGCAGCCATGTCAGCAGCGCGTCAGTTTTTTTTTCAACTTTTTCTTATTTTTTAGTATGTTTTAAAGTATGTATTTTGTGTTTCTTTGTGTGTTTCTTTGTGTGGGGGGTGGTGTGGGGGGGTAAGGGGGAAACCGCTTCGGTCGCCTCCTCCATGGAGAGGCGACTTTTTTCCAGGTCGCCTCCCCCGTGGCCTAACATCAAGGATCGGCGCGGCCTTTAACCGAGACGTGCCCGGGGCTTCAGCGGCGGGCGCAGCGTGGACTCTCGGCGTGGAGCGGGTGAGCCCTGGCAGGGGCTCGCTGGAGGGGAGCGCTCCGTTTGGCCCGCGGCCAACTTCTACCGCGGGGCCGGCATGGACTTACCAACACCCCTGGAGGGGAGCTTCGACCGCCGGCCCTGCAGTCTACGGTGCTTCTGGCTGCGGCGGAGACT
This sequence comes from Leucoraja erinaceus, assembly GCF_028641065.1. Lineage (NCBI taxonomy): Eukaryota > Metazoa > Chordata > Chondrichthyes > Rajiformes > Rajidae > Leucoraja > Leucoraja erinaceus. The sequence continues at coordinate 10,347,181 of NC_073379.1, forward strand.
TTAAATCTCAACCGCCGGCCTGCGACCTGTAACAACTTAAAGCCGCGGTCTCCGGTGAGGAAGAGCCGATCCTGGACTGACTCTGGACTCTGCTCCTGTCCACGGAGGGGAAATGGAGGAGGATTGACCAAATTTTTGTGCCTTCCACCACAGTGTTGAATGCTGTGGTGGATGTTTGTGTTACATTTTTTATTGTGGTTGTGTGTTCTTTATTATTGTATCGCTGCTGACAACCCAAAATTCCACCAGCCTGGCTGTGTGGTCATTAAAATACAATACAATACAAATGTAATTGGGAAATCATTACCTTTAAAGAAAGAAGCATTAGCTCTCAGACAACAAATTGCTAAACTGTTCTAAGAACAATGCATGCTGAGCCTTTTCTAAGAATGACACAGACAACTTGTTTTTCAGAGAACACTGTCAACAAAGACAGTTTACAAAAATAGTTCAGGCGATAAGCTGTCTGGGCCTCATTAAAATGTCGATGGCCGATGTCACCTTCACTGGCTTGCTCTTTGTGCAAGGAACGAGTAGTCTGAAGAAAGGTCTCGACCAGAAACGTCACATATTCCTTCTCTCCAGAGATGCTGACTGACCCGCTGAGTTACTCCAGCTTTTTGTGTCTATCTTAGGTAGTCTGAAGGCCTCTCAATTGATGCTTTGGATGCCAGAGGATGGGGGAGGGAAGGGCGATGCTTGGTTGATTCAAGAGGATCTCACTGGTGCTATCGAACAGGGGAAAGTCCAAGACTGCAGAGGCTCTTTGAGAGGAACGTAATCTAGAAAGCGTGAGCTGGCATATGGGCCTGATGGCAGTCAGGACTAAGGTGCAGCAGACCTGAGCTGAAAGGTCTGTAGTGGTGGCAGCGTAAAGAGAGATGGGAGAGAAGGGGAAAGATAAATGAGGGGAAGATCAGTGGATGGGAGAAGAGAGGAGGCATGGAAGTACGGAGAGAGAGAATAAGGAGAGGCAGAGAGAGAAAAGGTGGGGAAAGAGGATGAGGGGAAGAGGGAGAGGTGGGTAATGTCAAAAAAGTGGGAAGAGAGACCTTGTATTTATTCATAAATATTGTATCTCATTAAAAAAAAGTGTTTTTATTGCAATAGATACAACAGTGATGAAGGAACGGAGAAAGGAATGCAGCATTTACATGCAGCAGGGTTGGAGGAAGAATAGGTGAGCTAGATATGGGAGGCCGTGGGCTTGTAATGAGACAGAGGCAGAAGGACCCGGTACATCAGGGAGGGGGAGTATTACCTGGATGTTTTGTGCCAGGGGATGGTCACACCGACCAGTTTAACTAATTCAGTAGGCAGTGAGCAAGGAAAGGAAGGTGTGGCCATAAGCGAGGCAGGTAGGGGGAACCAGGAGGAGATGCGGCAGGAGCCACAGCCCTTGTCCCTGACGAGCATGACCGAGGCTCTTACTCAATGTAAGGACGGGATCAGGGGCTGTGGGAGGGATGAGCAACCTGGCTGCAGCACCGTGGATCAGGAGGCCATTCAAGAGGGGGGAGTTAGAAGAAATGCCGTAGTGATAGGGGATAGTATTATTCGGGGGGTAGATAGGGTTCTCTGCGGCCAGCAGAACATGTCCCGAAGGCTGTGTTGCCTACCCGGTGCTAGGGTTAAGGATATCTCTGCGATGCTGGAGAGAAATTTGCAGTGGGAGGGGGAGGATCCAGTGGTCGTGGTCCATGTGGGGACCAATGACATAGGAAGGACGAGGAAGGAGGATCTGCTGAAGGAGTTTGAGCAGTTAGGGAATAAATTAAAAAGCAGAACCTCGAGGGTACTGATCTCCGGATTGCTACCTGAGCCACGGGCCAAATCGGCGAGGGTACGTAAAATTAAGAAGCTAAATGCGTGGCTCAAAGACTGGTGTGGGAATAATGGGTTTGGTTTCTTGGGCCACTGGCACCAGTACTGGGACAGGGGGGATCTGTTCTGTAAGGACGGACTTCACCTGAACGGTGCTGGGACTGGGGTCCTGGCAAATCATATAACTAGGGCAGTAGAGAGGTCTTTAAACTAAGTAGCGGGGGGGAGGTATCAAGGGGGGTAATAACGGCAGGGGTAGAGGAAATAGAGCAGGGTATCAGTGGGGAAGCGGAAAGTCAAAATGTGACGGGAGACAGAATGTGTGAAGATAAAGCTTTAGATGTAAAAGGGGCAAAAACGGAAAGGAAGGGTAGTAAAAATCATCTGAAAGTGCTTTATCTAAATGCACGGAGTATTCGTAATAAGATAAATGAATTAACGGTGCAATTAAGTATATATAGTTATGATATCGTGGCCATTACGGAGACATGGCTGCAAGGGGATCAGGACTGGGAGTTAAATATAGAGGGGTACTCGACAATTAGGAAAGATAGACAGGAAAGAAAGGGAGGAGGGGTGGCCCTTTTAATAAGGGAGGGAATAACGGCAATAGAGAGGAAGGATATTGCGTTGAAGGATCAGGATAGTGAAACAGCTTGGGTACAGATAGAGAATAATAAGGGGAAAAAAACACTAGTGGGTGTAATTTATAGACCTCCAAATAGCTGTGACGCTGTTAGTCAGAACATAAATCTGCAAATAGTTGACGCATGTAAAAAGGGAACTGCTGTAATCATGGGGGACTTCAATTTTCATATTAATTGGGCAAACCAAACTGGGCAGGGTAGACTAGAGGAAGAGTTTATAGAAAGTATTAGAGACGGGGTTCCTAGAACAGTATGTCACAGAACCGACAAGGGGGGAGGCAATCTTGGATCTGGTCCTGTGTAATGAAGCAGGATTAATTAAAAATGTCATAGTTAGGGACTCGTTGGGAACAAGTGACCACAATATGGTCGAATTCCATATTCAAATAGAAGGGGAGCAGGTTGAAACTCAGGCTAGGGTGCTTAGTCTAAATAAGGGGGATTATGAAGGTATGAGGACTGAGCTGATCAAAGTTGACTGGGATAGCAGACTCAAGAATAAGACGGTACATGAGCAGTGGTGTACGTTTAAGGGTATACTGTATAACCTTCAAGAAAAATTTATTCCTATGAAGAAAAAAAAGGGTAAGGGTAAGAACAGTCAGCCATGGCTCAGTAAAACTATAAAGGATAGTATTCGGCTGAAGGCAAGGGCATATAAGGTAGCCAGAGATAGTGGGAGGGTAGAGGATTGGGAAGCATTTAAAGGTCAGCAAAAAATAACTAAGAGATTAATTAAGACGGGGAAAATAGACTATGAAAGGAATTTAGCGAACAACATAAAAACTAATAGTAAGAGTTTTTATAGCTATATAAAAAGAAAAAGGGTGGCTAAGGTGAACGTTGGTCCATTGGAGGGTGAGACTGGAGAGTTGTTGGTGGGGAACATGGAAATGGCAAAGGCATTAAACGAGTATTTTGTATCAGTCTTCACCATAGAAGACACAAAAAATATTCCAACGCTGGATAAACAGGGGGCGGTAGGAATGGAGGAGCTAAATACTATTAAGATCACCAAGGAGGTGGTATTAGGGAAATTGATGAGACTGAAGGAGGATAAATCCCCTGGGCCTGATGGATTACATCCAAGGGTCTTGAGGGAGATAGCGGTGGGGATTGTGGATGCATTGGTGATAATTTTCCAAAACTCCCTGGAGGCAGGAACGGTCCCAGTGGATTGGAAAATGGCCAATGTAACACCTATATTTAAAAAAGGAAGTAAACAGAAGGCGGGTAACTATAGACCGGTTAGTCTAACATCGGTGGTGGGTAAAAAATGTTAGAGACAATTATTAAAGAAACACTAACGGGGCACTTGGATAAACATGACTTCATCGGACAGAACCAACATGGTTTTGTGAAGGGGAAGTCCTGTTTAACGAATCTGCTCGAATTCTTTGAGGAAGTAACAACCCGGGTGGATAAAGGGGAACCGGTGGATGTGGTATACTTGGACTTCCAAAAGGCTTTTGACAAGGTGCCACATAAGAGACTATTGCTAAAAATAAAAAATTATGGGATTGGGGGTAATATATTAGCATGGGTAGAGGATTGGCTAACAAATAGGAAGCAGAGAGTGGGGATAAATGGTTCATACTCGGGATGGCAACCGGTAACTAGCGGGGTTCCGCAAGGGTCGGTGCTGGGACCCCAGTTGTTCACAATTTATATAAATGATTTGGAGGAGGGAACCAAGTGTAATATATCAAAATTTGCGGACGATACAAAAATGGGAGCAAAAGTAGGGGATGAGGAGGATAGGAAGAGTCTGCAAAAGGATATAGATAAGCTAGGTGAGTGGGCAACAACTTGGCAGATGAAATTTAATACTAATAAATGTGAAGTCATTCACTTTGGGAAAAAAAATGATAGGGCAAGTTATTTTCTAAATGAAGAGGAGCTGCGTTGTAATGCAACGCAAAGGGATCTAGGGGTATTAGTACATGAATCACTGAAAGTTAGTATGCAGGTGCAGCAAGCAATCAGGAAGGCCAATGGAGTTTTGGGCTTTATTGCTAGGGGGATTGAGTATAAAAACACGGAGGTCTTGCTGCAGCTGTACACAGTATTAGTGAGACCACATTTGGAATACTGTGTACAGTTCTGGGGTCCATACTTAAGAAAGGATGTACTAGCCCTGGAGGCAGTGCAGCGAAGGTTTACAAGATTAATTCCTGCAATGAGGGGATTGACATATGAGGAAAGGTTAAGTAGGCTGGAACTCTACTCTTTGGAGTTTAGAAGAATGAGAGGCGATCTCATTGAAACATATAAGATCGTGAGGGGCCTTGATCGGGTGGATGCACCGAGGATGTTCCCAATGATCGGGGAAACTAGAACTAGGGGACATAGTTTCAGAATAAGGGGGGGCTCTTTTAAAACTGAGATGAGGAAGAACTTCTTCACCCAGAGGGTGGTTAATTTATGGAATTCACTGCCCCAGGGAGCAGTGGAAGCAGAAACTTTAAATATATTTAAGACTAAAATAGATGTTTTTTTAGCTGCCAAGGGGATAAGGGGCTACGGGGAGAGGGCAGGGATATGGACCTAGGTATGGTTAGTATAGTAAGACCTGAGTGATCTCCTGGACAAGTGTCGATCGCCTAGATTGGGGTCGGAGAGGAATTTCCCGGTTTTTTTTTTTTTTCCCGAATTGGACCTGGGTTTTTATCCGGTTTTTTGCCTCCCCCAGGAGATCACGAGGTTCTTGGGGTGGAGAGGGGTGATAGCGGTATAAAGGGGAGGGTAGTGTCTTGTGTTCTGTGTCTTGTGTCTACTGTTTGTGGGTAAGTGTGTCTGTTTAGTGTTCAGCCATGAGCGAATGGCGGTGCGGGCTCGATGGACCTGGTGGTCTGCTCTCGCACCTACTTTCTATGTTTCTATGTTTCTATGACCCAGAAAGAGAAGTGAAGACTGGGCGTAGGTAGCACAGTAAATGCAATGGAATGCTATTTAGTGTCATTCAAACCTAGGTTTGAACGAAATTACATTTACTACAGATTTTTACATTACAACAAAACCCAAGACCCACACTTAACACAGTTTACATAAATTCTATCAAAAGTCCTAGAGAGGATCGTGCACAGGCAATTGATGGCCTTTTTGGAGGAACATGACGTTTTGGAAATTTTCCAGTCCGGTTTTAAGTCCCGGCACAGCACAGAATCGGCCCTTTTGAGGGTTTTTAATGATATTTTTTTGGCTACTGATCTTGGTGACTGTGTTGTCCTCGTGCTTTTAGATTTGTCAGCTGCCTTTGACACAGTGGATCATGAAATTTTGATCTCCCGTTTGGAGCAGTGGGTGGGTATCAGGGGCATAGCACTGGAGTGGTTCAGGTCGTACTTGGCTGATCGAACTTTTTGTGTCAGCCTTGGGGACTCTGTATCCTCCTCTGCTCCTCTCTCGTGTGGGGTGCCACAGGGCTCAGTTCTTGGCCCTCTCCTCTTTTCACTCTATTTGCTCCCACTCGGTTCCATCCTTAGGAAGCACGGGATTTCATTCCACTTTTATGCTGATGACAGTCAGCTTTATGTGCCTCTGGGAAAGGGGGGTGTACACTCTGTCGGGCTCTTGCTTGAGTGTCTTAGTGACATAAAGGCCTGGATGTCACTGAACTTTTTAAAATTTAATGATGACAAGACGGAGGTAATGATCTTTGGTGGCACCTCTGGGGCCCCCCCTGTTGAACTAGGCTCTTTGTCTGCATATCTCAAACCTAACATCACGAACCTGGGGATTAAAGTGGACCCTGAGCTTAGATTTGACTGTCAGGTAAGGGCTGTTGTTAAATCTGTTTTTTTCCATCTGAGGCAGCTGGCAAAAATAAAGCCGATTTTGTCGAGGCAGCACTTTGAGACGGTAATCCACGCCTTTGTTACCACCCGGCTGGATTACTGCAATGCACTGTATCTGGGGGTTAGTCGGTCCTCCATCGCCCGTCTCCAGATGGTACAGAATGCAGCTGTTCGTCTCTTGACTGGCACACGAAAGCATGATCATGTTTCACACCTTTTGGCCTCTCTCCACTGGCTGCCTGTTCAGTATAGGATTCGTTTTAAAATTATTTTATTTACTTTTAAATCCCTAAGTGGTCTTGCCCCGTCCTACCTATCTGAGCTTCTTCACCCTTATTCACCCTCCCGCTCTCTCAGGTCAGATGATCAGCTGCTCCTGATTGAGCCAAAGACTAAGCGGAAGCTCAGAGGGGACCGTGCCTTTGCTGTGTCGGCTCCGAGATTGTGGAATGAATTGCCTCTGCACGTTAAACAGGCCCCTTCTCTAGCTGTTTTTAAGTCACTCCTGAAGACATTTCTATTCTCCGTGGCCTTTGTAGACCAGTAAGGTGTTGAATTGTTTATTTACTTTATTTGCTTGGTTTTGCTGCGTGGTTCGTACTCGTGTTTTATGTATTTTAATTTATTGTTTGGATTTTCGTATGTAATTTATGCGCCTCGTGTTAGCTGTATGTTCTGTTGTTCTGCCTGTTTTATGATGTCTTGCTTGTTTTCTTTTTTCTGTACAGCACTTTGGTCAGCTTTGGTTGTTTTTTAAGGTGCTTAACAAATAAAGTTGTTATTATTATTATTATTATTAAAATATCCATCACAGTGAGTCTCCAACACCTCCTCACTGTGATGGAAGGCAAAGTCTTATCTCTTCCCTTTATTCTTCACCCGCGGTCCAACTGCAGCGTTGAGGCGAACTGGGGCCCGATGTTAAAGCCCCCCGCTTGGTAGGATGGTAAGTCCTGTGGCCATTTATCCACGCCGGGTGATGTTAGGCCCCAGCTCCGTGTCCTTTAAACCCCACGGATCAAGCAGACCAACCAGCGGTCCAGCAGTCCAACTTCAGCGTCTAGGCGAACTGGGGCTCCGATGTTAGAGCCCCCGGCGGGCGATGGTAAGTCCCGTGGCCACTAACCAGCACCGGCGATGTTAGGCCACGCTCCGTGTTCTTTCAACCCCGCGATTCCAGCGGGAGAAGCTGCCGTTGCGGGAGCTCCGAAAAGCCGTCTCCCCCCAGGGACCTGGAGCTCCCGATGTTCCTGTCCACTGGGCCTGCGGCCGGAGCTTCCGAAGCTCCAAAGTCGGGTCGCAGCCGCGCACCACCACAGCTCTCCCCGCTCTGAAGACGGCCAGCTTTGCATTGTCAGGTCTGCAGGCTCCGCTACTGGAGCCCTCAGGTTGGTCCCGGCCAGAGGCCGCCACCGGCTCCTCGATGTTAGGTCCAACGACACCGGAGACCCGATAGGGAAAAAGTCGGGTCCCCGTACAGGGAAGAGATTAAACGGTTTCCCCCGTTTGTTGACATAAAAGTTGACCATGAAGTATTGACCATGAAGCAGTGCTAATGGAGTTGGCATTGGTTTTTTATTGTCGCCCGTACCGAGCGACGCTGGTAGTGATTTGTTTAAGTGCAATCCAGTCAAATCATACTATACGCACAAATCATACTATACTATACAATCAGGCCGTACACAAATGAAAAGAGAAAAATACCAGAGTGCAGAATATAGTGTTACAGCATTACAGTTGGAGAAAAAGTGCAATGAGTTAGGTTGGGAGATCGAGACCACACCTAGTTTACTGGAGGACTGTTCAGTTGTCCGATAATAGAGGAGGAAGAAGCTCCTCCTGAGTCTAGAGGTACATGCTTTCAAACTTTTGTATCATCTGGTCGACCAGAGAGGAAATGACAAGGGGTGAAAAAGATCCTTCACTATGTTGGCTGCTTTACTGAGGCACCCTCTGACACAAAGTAAACTGCTCGCCACCACCCAAAATTTCAATCCCTCCCGGCAATAAAGAGAAAGGTCTGCATTTTCGGGAGGTTGATGACGGACGCGGCGGGCGAGGAGTGAGGCTGGTGGGAGAGGAGAGGGAGCCGGGGCTCTGACCCACCGCGCCCTCGAGGTCGGTCGGCTGCAGGAGGTGGACGGGCGAGGGGAGGGACGTGGCGTCCGAGGAAGGAGATGGCTGGAGGCCCGCAGTAGCCTGGGACACGCCTGGAACAGGATCACTGGAGCGTGGACTTTCGACACATTGCATCAAAACATGGCACCTCCTGCATGCAGGCTCAGTAGACTATTTCTGTACACCTGCTAACCGGGGATCAGGGGTATGGTAATACTCTACTAGACTGTCTGTGAGATAAACATAGAAAATAGGTGCAGGAGGAGGCCATTTGGCCCTTCGAGCCAGCACCGCCATTCATTGTGGTCATGGCTGATCGTCCCCAATCAATAACCCGTGCCTGCCCTCTCCCCATAAAGAATTTTACCATGTTAGCACTTTGCACATATGACACTAAAAGCATCATTGAGCATTGAGAGTTGAGGGAGTCAATGATTTTTCTACATTCCCACAGAAACATCGGCGTAAGCCATGACATTTCCCTTTGCCACACATTTGATCTTTTGCATTTACACATTCCCGTCTTTAATGGCTCTCATTAATCTATTAACCAGATGATCTGTAAATGGTGTATCACTATTGCTACGCTGACACTTTTCTCCTTATGTCACATCCATCCAGAGGTGAGGAATGTTTTGTGTTTGTATTTCAGTCTTTCGGTCCCACCTCAACCACTTCAATAACTAGTTGAAGCAATGTCAGAAAGCTCCACTTGCACTTACCTCCATTTGTAATTTGATGATCTCACTTTGCTTTTCCCTCTCTTGAGAACAGAGCTGTCTGTTCAGCAGCTGAATTTCCGTCTCCTTTTTGTCAATAATCCCCTTGAGTTCAGCCTCCTTTGTTTCAACTGGCAATAATGTAAATCACAAATTGAAGTAGCAGAGATAGGTCCGAGGCAAAGCAAATAGGACGTCTCCCAGGAGGCTGCTGCGACAGACGCCTGCAGCCTCGTGGGTCGCCGTAGCCTCGGGCAGCGGAGCCCAAGCTTCAGCCCACAGGTCACAAGTTATAGGAGCAGAATTAGGCCATTCGGCCCATCGAGTCCACTCTGCCATTCAATCATGGCTGATCTCTGCCTCCTAATCCTATTTTCTTGCCTTCTTCCCATAACCCTTGACACCCGATCTAATCAAGAATCTGTCTATCTCTAACTTAAAAATATCCACTGACTTGGCTTCCACAGCCCTCTGTGACAATGAGTTCCACAGATTAACTACCCTATGACTAAAGAAATTCCTCCTCACCTCCTTTCGAAAAGAAAGCCCTTTAATTCTGAGGCTGTGACCTCTAGTCCTAGACTCTCCCAGCAGTGGAAAACATCCTCTCCACATCCACTCTATCTATGCCTTTCATTATTCTGTAAGTTTCAATGAGGTCCCCCCTTAACCTAAACTCCAGCGAGTACAGGCCCAGCGCTGTCAAGCGCTCATCATATGCTAACCCACTCATTCCTGGAATCATTCTTGTAAACCTCCTCTGGACCCTCTCCAGAGCCAGCACATCCTTCCCCAGGTATGTTGTCCAAATTTGCTCACAGTACTCCAAATGTGGCCTTACCAGCGCCTTATAGAGCCTCAGCATTACATCTCTGTTTTTTGTGTTCCAGTCCTCTTAATATAAATGCTAGCATTGAATTTACCCTCATTACTACCGATTCGACTTGCTAAATTAGCTTTTTGAGAGTCCTGCACCAGCACTCCCAAGTCCCTTTGCACCTCCAATTTCTGGATTCTTTCTCCATTTAGAAAATAGTCTACAGCTTTATTCTTAATACCAAAATACACTGAATTTAATCAGCCACTTCTCTGCCCAGTCTCCTAACCTGTCCAAGTCCTTCTGCAGTCCTTGCTTCCTCTGCACTGCCTGCCCCTCCACCCATCTTACCATCATCTGCAAACTTGGCCCCAAAGCCTTCAATTCCCTTATCCAAATCATTAATATACAACGTGAAGAGCAGCAGCCCCAGCATCGACCCCTGCGGAACTCCACTAGTCACTGGCAGCCAACCTGAAAAAGTGCCCTTTATTGCAAATCTTTGCTTTCTGCCATCCAGCCAACCCGCTACACATGCTGGTATCTGCCGTTTAATACCATGGCCTCTCATCTTCCGTAGCCGCCCAAAGCAGCACCTTATCGAAGGCCTTCTGAAAATCTAGGTAAACAGCATCTACAGCCTCCCCCTCTGTCTGTCCCACTATTAACTTCCTCAAAGGACACCAGCAGATCTGTCGGCGGAGCTTGGGTCAACAAGCCTCAATGGGTGGGCGGAGACTCGCGGCCGACGGAGCCTGTGTTGATGGAGCCCTTGGCCAGGGCTTCGGTCAATGCCACAAAGGTGTCAGGAGGGAACTCAGCGGCGGTCAATGAGGGCGCTGGTCGGGGTCGGAAACCGCTCTGGGGGGGGGGGGGGGGGGGGGGGGGGGATGAACAAAGGTGGACCCGGCGTTGGGGGACTGCGTGAGGGATGGGGAAGAATGATGGAGCACGGGTGGGAGGGGAAGGAGCGGTAGAACAAAGGAGCACCTGGCACGGGATACTTAGTAACTTTGTCAGTGCCCTTTATGTGGTGACTATTTGCATACCTTGGGTACGCAAGCAAAGAATTTCACTGTGACCTGTCACATGTGACAATAAAGCATTCATTCATTCAGTCAGGAGCAGGAGTTGGCCATTGGCCCCTTCAAGTGTGCTCCACCATTCAATACCATGTATCTCTCTCTGTAGCTCTTAATGCACTTCTTGTCTTTGAATCTATCCACCTCTCTCTTAAATATATTAATTAGCTAAGTGTTTCCACTTTGAAGGAAATTACCCGAAATTCGGGAAAGTCTGGTTGTCTTCGGGTAATTTTAGGGAAATGGAATGATTTCGGGGAATTTCAACATCCCGCCCATGAAAGGGTGTAAAGTTAATACACACAGCACTGCCGGTTTGGCACTCAAAGGTTTAAACAGAGTGCTGTCAGTTTAATGCGTGGGAATTTAAACAAAGAGCAGTCGGCTGCAGTGCTATGAGCTTTAAACATAGCGCTATGGCCACAGTGCTGTGGGTCAGATGGTTCGGGAGAATTTTCGTCTAACAATAAGTCTTTGGAATTCTGTTTCTCAGTGGAAGTTGAGCCTTTGATTATTTTTCAGGCAGTGGTAGAATTCTGGATAAGCCTAGTGGTGAAAAGTTACCAGTGAGCAGTTTAATTGCAGTTAAATTTGGATTGGCCTTAATTTTAAAGAACGGTGGGTGGGCTCAAGGGGCCGAGAGGGAGGGGTGGAGAGAGGGAGAAGGAGGGAGGGTGAGAGGGAAATGGGGAGGGAGGGAGAGAAAGAAGGAGGGAAGGAGAGAGGGAAGGAGAGAGGGAAGGAGAGAGGGAAGGAGAGAGGGAAGGAGAGAGGGAAGGAGAGAGGGAAGAGAGAGGGAGGGAGGGAGAGGGAGAGAGAGCGGGGAGGGAGAGGGGAGGGAGAGGGGAGGGAGAGGGGAGGGAGGGAGGGAGAGGGGAGGGAGAGGGAGAGAGGAGGGAGGGAGAGAGAGAAGGGAGGGGAGAGAGGGAGGAGGGGGAGAAAGAGGGAGAGAAAGAGAGAGGAGAGGGAGAGGAGAGAGGGAGAGAGAGAGAGGGAGGGAGGGATGGAGAGTGGGAGGGAGTGAGAGCAGAGACTGAGACACATAAGAGCAGGTTGAAAAAACGAAGATAACGAAAGCTGTTGGACGCAACGAAAGCTGCATTGCATAATATTCTACAAGTGAGTAACAGAAGCAGGCAGATTCGGTGTCGTCACATAGATCTGTTTTACCTTGTTCTTCTTTGTGTTGTTAACGTGTGCCCGCAAAAAAAACCAACAACAAATAGCATGCAGGAAGTATTTTTGAAAATTTCAGGAAATATCATCAAATTCCATGAAATTTGGGATTCTATTTAAGGAATTTTTTTTTTTGAGGTATCGAAGCACTAAATTAGCTTGGCATTCTGGGCTAATCCCATTTGCTTGCATTTAGCCCATATCCCACTAAACTCACTCTACCCATATATCGACTTAAATGACTTTTAAGTCATAATTATTTCCGCTTCTGTACCTTCCCCATGCAACCCGTTCCAGATATTCTTTGAGGGAAAAGGTTTAACTCTCTTTAACTCTCCCCCTCACCAACAGCTCCCATTTGACAGAAATGAGGAGTAAGCAACAAAGGCTGGAGGTGAAAAGGAGACAAAAGGGTGACAGATAAGGAGAGAAGCGGAGGAGTGAAATATAAAACTGGAAGGACTGATATGGGTGGAAGGAGACGGAGGGAAGGGAAAGTGGGGATAGGTTTGGATAATGTGAGAAGGAAGATAAGCGTACAGAGGAGAAGGGAACATGGTGAGTGGGGCAGTGGGAAATGGTGGGAGAAATGTGTGGGCACCAGAATGGTTGGGGTAGGGGGCTGTGAAGGGGAAAGAACTGCTTGGAGAGGGCGGTATTACTTGAAATTGAAGAATTCAATGTTCATATTGTTAGTTTGTAAGCTACCCAAGCAGAAAATGATGTGTTTTTCTTCCATTTTGCACGTGTCCTCATTTTTGTCAGGCCAATGAGAGAAAGACTATTGCAGACTATTATCTAAGTGGTGGCCGATTGGGAAAGGGGGAGATGCAGCGAGACCTGGGTGTCATGGTACACCAGTCATTGAAGGTAGGCATGCAGGTGCAGCAGGCAGTAAAGAAAGCGAATGGTATGTTAGCTTTCATTGCAAAAGGATTTGAGTATAGGAGCAGAGAGGTTCTACTGCAGTTGTACAGGGTCTTGGTGAGACCACACCTGGAGTATTGCGTACAGTTTTGGTCTCCAAATCTGAGGAAGGACATTATTGCCATAGAGGGAGTGCAGAGACGGTTCACCAGACTGATTCCTGGGATGTCAGGACTGTCTTATGAAGAAAGACTGGATAGACTTGGTTTATACTCTCTAGAATTTAGAAGATTGAGAGGTGATCTTATAGAAACTTACAAAATTCTTAAGGGGTTGGACAGGCTAGATGCAGGAAGATTGTTCCCGATGTTAGGGAAGTCCAGGACAAGGGGTCACAGCTTAAGGATAAAGGGGAAATCCTTTAAAACCGAGATGAGAAGAACTTTTTTCACGCAGAGAGTGGTGAATCTCTGGAACTCTCTGCCACAGAGGGTAGTTGAGGCCACTTCATTGGCTATATTTAAGAGGGAGTTAGATGTGGCCCTGGTGGCTAAGGGGATCAGGGGGTATGGAGAGAAGGCAGGTACGGGATACTGAGTTGGATGATCAGCCATGATCATATTGAATGGCGGTGCAGGCTCGAAGGGCCGAATGGCCTACTCCTGCACCTAATTTCTATGTTTCTATGTTTTTCTAAAGGTCGTTATGGGAAAAGAAAGAGGAGTTAAGATGATTGGCAACCGGGAGATCCAGCAGACCTTGGCAGCGGGTGTTCGGCAAAACAATCTACACTTGGTCTCACGGATATGAAGGAGCACCCAATGCAGTAGATGAGGTTGGAGGAGGAATGTGGCAGATAGCACTATTGATCCCGAAAATCCACTTACATTGTCTGGTCAGTTTCTGGTGAATCTCAGCACGCTCCATCTGGTGCTCCTGCTCCATTGTGTTCACCTGTAACTGCAGCTTCTCCACATGTTCTTTATCTTCCTGCAAAGATATTGCGACGAGGCTTACACTTCCTAACGACAGCATCAACAAAATACATTGCAACATAGATAGTGGACATGGAGAGGGTATTTGAGGGTAAATCCACACTTGGCCTGTAGAAGTCTATTAAAAGCCAGCTGGCTATTGTTCGGGGCCAGTATGTTCCAGTGCGGATGAAAGATCGGGATGGCAAGGCTCAGGGACTTTGGATGACGATATATTGTACGTTTAGTCAAAAAGAAAAAGGGAGCACATGTAAAGTCTGGGAAGCTAAAAATCAGACAAGACCTTGAGGAATATAAAGGATGGAGGAAAACTTACCAAATAATTAGGACAGTTAATGGGGCCATAAAATACCCTTGGCAAGTAAGATTAAAGTGAATCACACAGAATTTTTCTACTCTACATAAGACAATCATACTCAAGTACAAGTGTGTAAGAATAATAGATTATACTGAGAGAGTCTTCATGTTTCTGGTGTCATCTTGTATCCTTCAAATTCAAAATAGTTTTAAATGTTAGAGTGTTAACTTGGGCGTAGAGGCCCTCTGTCCATGGGGGCACTGCGTTGGAGTTGTGGTGTCAGCCTGGCCAGGCAAAGTTGTTAATGTCCTCCACCGCTGCTCCAATGATCTGAATCGCTGCAGGCTACGTCCCATCCACTTGTTTGGCTACTTGGAGCAGCTCCCAATCTAATCGAGTCCGAGGCTGCTGCAGGTCCTCCAGTGGACCACTCCACCAGCGCAACGGTCCACGGCACATCGACCCACAAACGCGCCATCTCTCGCCTCACGAGGCTACCGTTCACCCTCCAAAGCCCGGGGCGTCACCTGCAGCCGACATCGGCACACCCAGAGTAGAGTGCATCGAGCCTCCACCCCGTTCACCAACAGCCACCCTTTCTTCTGCCCGCCACCATCGTGAAGATTTTGGTGTCATCTGCAAAGTTACTAATCAACAGGGGACCCAGCACTGATCCCTGCTTCACAAGTTATAGTAGAATTAGGCCATTCAGCCCATTAAGTCTACTCCACCATTCAATCATGGCTGATCTATCTCTCCCTCCTAACCCCATTCTCCTGCTTTCTCCCCATAACCTCTGGCACCCGTACTAATCAAGAATCTATCTATCTCTGCTTTAAAAATATCCACTGACTTAGCCTCCACAGCAGTCTGTGTCAATGAGTTCCACAGATTAACTACCCTCTGACTAAAGAAGTTCCTCCTCACCTCCATTCTAAAAGAGCGCCCTTTAATTCTGAGGCTATGACCACCAATGGAAACATCCTTTCCACATCCACTCTATCTATGCCGTTCATTATTCTGTAAGGCACACCATTTGTTTCTGGCCTCCGATCTGAAAAACAAGCCTCTGCTACAACCCTTTGACTCTCTCCATCAAGCTAATATCGCATCCATTGGATGGATCACACTGGATTCCATGTGATCTATCCTTCTGGATCAGCCTTGTCCTTGACCAGACAAGTATCTTGTCAAAAACCGTGCTGAGGCCCACGTAGACAACTGCCATGTCGTTAGCAATTCTCTTGGTCATCTCTTTAAAAAACATGGCCAAATTCATATGAAACAATTTCCCTTGCACAAAGCCAAAGTGACCATCCCCAATCCCCTTTCCAAATGCAGATTTGTGGGTCTCTCAGTACCCTGTCCTGTAGCTTTCAAACCACTGATGTCAGGATCACCAGCCTGTAGTTCCCTGGCTTGTCCTTGCAGTCCTATTTAAAAAGAGACACAACATCAGTCACTCTAGTTTTCTGGTGTCTCATAGGTGGCGAAGGAAGATACTAAAAATCTCTGCCAGAGCCTCAGCGATTTCTTCCCCTGCTTCCCCCAATGCACTGGGAAACACTTGGTCAGGCCCTGGAGATTTACAATATGTGCCTCAAGATTACCACCATCGCCTCTTTCATAATGTTGATTTGCTTTAGGACATTTCCCCAAATTGGCTAGCTGCCTCAAACTTGCAGACAAGAAATACTCATTTTAAACTTTGCCCATCTCTCATGGCTCCACACACACACTCATCACCACACTGATCCTTAAGGGAACATATTATTTTCCGAGTTATCCTTCTGCTCTTAATGTACTTGTATAATCTCTTATGATTCTCATTTACCTTATCTGCCACTGCAAGCTCATTTCCTCTTTCTGGCAAAATCTTTGAGTGTTGTTATGGCTGGACTTAACACAGCTTTTAGACTGTTAAGAGACGTTAGAAGAACAACTCATATCTGGTTCCAATAACTGAAAGCTGGAAGAACTCAGTGGGTGAAGCAGCGTGTGGAGGCAAAGAATGTAAATCAAAGTTTCAATTCAAGATCCTGCTTTGGGACCCTTTGTTTCAATAAATGCTGCTCAACCTGCTGAGTTTCTTCCAGTGCTGTTTTTTATTGCAGGTTCCAGCGTCTGCACATTCTTTTATCAGTCTCATCTTAGACAATAGGCAATAAGTGCATGATTATGGCTGATCATAGCTTATGCATTGTTCTGTGGTCACAAAGTCCATCAAAATGTTCTGGTTAAAGCTGTAATCAAAAAGGCGATTTCCTAATGGTAACGGCGATGGGATTAATAAGTAGCTGGAGGTGCAGGACAACCTATTGATAGTTTAGTTTAGAGATACAGCGCGGAAACCTTCCCTTCGGCCCATTGAGTCCGCACCGACCGCCGATCCCCTCACACAAACACTACCCTATACACACTAGGGCCAATTTAAATTTATACCAAGCCAATTAACCTACAAACCTGTACGTCTTTGTAGTGAGGGAGGAGACCGAAGATCTTGGAGAAAATCCCACGCAGGTCACGGTGAGAACGTACAAACTATGTAGAGTTAGCACCTGTAGTCAGGATCGAACCCGGGTCTTTGACTTTGGAGTAATGCAGTTACTCTACCGCTGTGCACCATTCCGCCATTGATAGTAATATCAATGTTAAAAAGGAAGTTAAACATAATGAAGGTAGATTAGAAGGTGATAACTGCACTTGGTTTGCCAGCCAATCACACAATCAGCGTATTCTATGCGTATTATATACAGACATTTCAGGTGATTTAGAATAAAACCACAACTGTACAAATTTGATATCAGTTCTAGTTCAGGAATGATCGTCCTCATCACCAGACTGGACAATCACAAAATAAAACAGGTCTAAAGTCACGCCCTACCTGTTCAACCAATTTTAAGTTCTCCTCCATTTCCTTGATCCTTCTTTTTAAATTTCCATTTTCGTCTGCAAGAACAGTGGTTTATAAAAATGTGTTAATTTATCTGAGTAATTGCCCAGATTTTAGCTGTAACTCTGTGAAAGCACTCACACACATGCACAGGCTGACACAGACCCACAGAGGCACTCACTCCACCAATACACGCTGACCCACACTCATGCAAACTTACAAACGCATGACTCACGTCAGCATCAATCCACCAACCTCCGGACAGACACAATTACCCCTTTCCCCACTATCAGTTGAAATTTGGTGGTGCTGTAAATAGCAAGGAAGCTTGTCTCAGGCTTCAAAAGGATAGCGATCAGTTGGAAAGCTGGGCCGAGCATGGAATTAATGGTGACAAATGTGAGGAAATATATTTTGGAAAGTCAAATAGGGACAGGACACATACAGTAGATTACAAGGTGCTTAGCAATGTTGATGAGCAGAATGACATAAGGGTCTAAGTCCACAATTTCCTGAAAGTTATTGTCACGTGTACAGCGATACAGCAAAAAGCTTTCATTTGCGTACTATCCAGTTAAAGAAGACTCGACATGAATACAATCAAGCTGTCCATAGCGCACAGATACCCCAAACAGACTCAGGAATAGCTGCTTCCCGAGAATTATATCTACCATAAATTCAAATCCACACATGCACTGACTACACCGCCCAACACGGACTTCCATCTGTATATATGTATATATGTATGTAGCGCCGTAGAATTTGTGCACCTATTCCCCCCCCCATCTCCCTTCTGTTTTGTTTTTCTGTTTCTTGTTTTTTGTGTAAAATTGTATGTATGCACTGAGTACGAGCAGCTTTCAGTTTCACTGTACATGTATAGTGACAATAAATGGCATATCTATATCTAAGGGATCAAGGGTGAAAGTAGCACCATAGGTGGATATGGTGATGAAGAAGGCATATGGCATGCTTGCCTTCATAGGTTAGGGTATAGAATGTAAAAGTTGTGATGTTTTGAAGAACTTTACATGGATAGGAAAGGTTTAGAGGGATATGCAGCAAATGCAGGCAAATGGGGCCAGCCTAGAATGAGTTGGGCTGAAGGGCTTGTTTCATGACTCTTATGACTATACAATGTATAGACTGCATTGTGTGTAGTTCTGAAAGCCACACTATTTGAAAGATGTGGTTCTGATGGAATGTGTGCATTGGAGATTCTCCAGGATGCTGCCTGGATTGGACGACTTTAGTTATGGGAAAGATTGGACAGGCTGGGCTTATTGTAGGGTCAGAAGAGGCCGAGGGTGACCTAATAGAGGTATTAAAAATACCATGAAACATAGGATTGATAGTCAAAATCTATTATTCCTTGGTAGTGGCATGAAAAACAAGAGAGCATGAGTTTATTGTGAGAGGGAGTTGTTTTAAAGGGGAACTGAGGGGTGTTTTTGTTTTACACAGAGTGGTTGATATCTGGAACATGCTGCGAGAGAAGGTGAAGGAATTAGATATAATCCTAATGATTAGGATAGAACATAGAAAATAAGTGCAGGAGTAGACCATTCAATATAATCATGGCTGATTATCTAAAATCAGTACCCCGTTTCTGCTTTTTTTCCCCACATCCCTTGATTCTGTTAGCCTTGAAACAACACGTGATGCATTTAGACAGGCATTTGAATTGGCAAGGCATAGAAGGATAAGGTCCACATGCAGAAACATTTAATTAATGTACTGTAGATGGCCAAAAAGGGGGAATGGACGTGGGGGCTGAAGATTGCATAACTCTATACACAAATAATGCTTCATGCCCAGTGGATGTAGTTGTGCAGTCGAGTAGCTGTCATAAAAGTTTTTCAACCTTATTTATGCAAAGCTCTTTGCAAAGATGTTTCAAAACATAGAAGCTAAAGGCTTGTGACATGACTTTAGCAGCAGTCCATTCTCACATCACAGATGAAGCAAAAGGAATGTCAAAGTTCAACAGTCAAAGTCAGTCAATTTTATTTGTCACATGCACCCGAAGGTGCAGTGAAATGAATTTGCCAGCAGCGATACACTTAAAAAGAACACACAATGATTTAACACAAACATCCACCACAGCATTCTTCACTGTGGTGGAAGGCAACAAGGTTCAGCCAGTCCACCTCCCTTGTTCAAGTCATGTTCAATCAAGTAAAGGGACATCGGCCTCTTGCAAGTGGGATTGGTAAGAAACGACCATTCACTGCAGAGTAAGTAAGTTCTAGCTAGAGTAACTCTACAGAATGGTAAAAACAAATGTAAATATATGACTCAAAACGGGAATGAAATTTCAGAACTGGCCTGTGACTGGTTCATTTTTATTGCTGTTTAACACAGCAAGTTAGGGTAGTACTTCATGAGCCTAGTTCAACTATTCTAGTTCAACTGAGATTCACGCATGGCCATCCTCCTCCTCCTCAGGTCATTGCCTCACCACCCCTCCACCTGCTCTCCACTCACTCCTGAAACCCTCGCCTCTTGTTCCTTCAGTATGGGAAGTGGCTGATTTACGATTCCATGACTGACGTTCAGTGCAGCATCATAAGGTCATAAGTGATAAGAGCAGTGATAGAAATTAGGCCATTTGGTCCATCAAATCTACTCCACCATTTAATAATGGCTGATCTATCTTTTCCTCTCAACCCCATTCTCCTGCCTTCTCCCCAAAACCCCTGACACCCGTATTAATGAAGAATCTATCGATGTATAGGAAGGTAATGCAGATGCTGGTTTAAACTGAAGATAGACACAAAATGCTGGAGGCAGCATATCTGGATAGAAGGAATGGATGATGTTTCATAACAAGACCCTTCTTCAGAAGCTATCTATCTCTGCTTTAAAAATATCCATTGACGTGGCGTCCACAGCCTACTGTGGCAATTAATTCCACAGATTCCACACTCTGACTAAAGAAATTCCTTCTCATCGTCCTAAAGGAATGTCCTTTAATTCTGAGGCTATGACATCTCATCCTAGACAACATCCTCTCAATATCCACTCTATCCTGACCTTCCACTATTCAGTACCCTCACGTACCCTCTCATCCTTCTAATGCGTAGCTTCACTGAATTAACAAATGTTTATGGCACATGCGCTTTCCACCTCAGTATGACTATTAGCTGCGGTGTCTCCGTTTCCCTGCAGATGGGAGTGTTGGCTGCTCCCTGCTCCCAGCTGGAAAATACAATCACCAACAACCAGTTGCAATGCATGTTAATCCTATTTTGAAACTATTATAATCATTGGCATTTGATCATAGGGCATGATTTCCACTATGGTTATGGCGATGAATGTGTTCACACAACCATTTGTTCTGCAGTCAGAGCAAGATAGGAGTGTTTGATGATCAAGCAATTTGTTTATCTTAGTTTATTGTCACGTATACCGAGGTACAGTGAAGAGCATTTTCGTCGCGTATTAACCAGTCAGTGGAAAGACAATCTATGATTACAATTGAACAGTCCACAGTGTACAGATGCATGATAAAGGGAATAACATTTAGCGCAAGATAATGGGCGGCATATGATGGCACAGCGGTAGAGTTGCTGCCGTACAGCGCCAGAGTCCCGTGTTCCATCCTGACTACGGGTGCTGTCTGTACGGAGTTTGTACTTTCTTCCCATGACCTGCATGGGTTTTCTCCGAGATCTTCGGTTTCCTCCCACACTTCAAAAATGTACAGTTTGTCTCTAGTGCATGTAGGATAGTGTTAGGTGCGCGGGGATCGCTGGTCGATGCGGACTAGTTGGGCCGAGGGGCCCGTTTCCGTGCTGTATCTCTAAACTAAACTAAAGGCCAGTAAAATCCGATTAAAGATGACCCGAGGATCTCCAATGAGGTCGACTAGGTCAGGAGTACTCTCTGCTATGCACTGCCTTCCCAGTGGCACCAAGAAGAAACTTGAACAACATCCATGATGGGATCACTAATGCTTGGATGCCTGAACTGAACAAGTATGAACAGCCAGCTGGATGATTGGTTGCCAGAAGATGAAATCCAGACACTCTATTCTAGAGCAAAAGTTGAAGTAAGGGAATGGAGGTAGATATGAACATCATTGAACTGTACAAGACCATGAGGGGCATGAATCAAGTGAACGCTCTGTCTTTTTCCCAAGATAGAGGATTCTAAAACTAGAGATCACAGGCTTAAGGTAAGAGGGGAGAGATTTAAGAGGGAGCTTAGGGCCGACTTTTCATTCAGAGGGTAGACGGTGTGTGGATTGAGCTGCCAGAGGAAGCTATAGACGTGATTATAATTGCGACTTTTAAATGACATTTGGACAGATATATGGATAGCAAAGGTATAGAGAGATATGGGCTAAATGGGACTAGACCAATATGTCAACGTGTTTGGCTTGGACAAGATGGACTGAAAAGCTTGTTTCCACGCTGTGTGACTCTTTCAGGTGAGCATTGAGTAAAATCATTGACATTTTTCCTTTCAAGATCCTGCAGTGCCGGCAAGCTTTCTTGAAGCGTTCCCTCTCGATTGTGGAAAAATCTCCATCCTCTTAAGATTGAGTAAGCCATCAACAATCTGCTGTCATGGTCACCTGGCGAGGATTCCAGGTTGCCAGCTTCACAAGGGGACAGAAGGACGAAAATTGGACAAAAAAATTGTCCCTTCACAAACTGAGAAGCAAAATCTCCAATGAGCCAAGAAATGAGGTGGAGGGAAATCCCTAGAGAATAAGCATTCCCAAAATAAACTCTTGTGCACAATGTGAAAACACTGAACTTTCATCCAGTATGAATTAACCCAAATCTCAGTCTCAAAGTGTCTCTTCAGCACAATCTCTGCGGCTGCAATGAAATGCCAGATTTTAATGGACGGTTGAAAACACTGAGAAAGGCAAGAAAAGATCGGGAAAACAAATGAATCAATGGAACAACATTCTCACCTCTTTCTTTTTATTCCTTCCCAACTCCATTGCAGTTCTCTCACTATCTCCCATCTCTAGTCATTTTACTTCTTCTCCTCCTTCATACACTCATCGCTCATCTCTGAGTCGCCCATTTCCCTTTTATCCACCTTATTTCCCTCCCCCTATCCCTCTCTGGCTTTACATTTCACCCACCTTCTCTCTTCATCTGACACCCTTTTGATCTCCATTTCACCTCCAGCCTTGGTCACTTAATCCACCCATCTCCAAATCAGCCCCCTGCCCCTCCCCTCATCGGTATCCATCTATCATTCATCAGGCTTTGTACCACCCCATGTTTAAGAAGGAACTGCAGATGCTGGAGAAGCGAAGGTGCACAAAAAAGCTGGAGAAACTCAGCGGGTGCAGCAGCATCTATGGAGCGAAGGAAATAGGCAACGTCTGAAGAAGGGTTTCGGCCCGAAACGTTGCCTATTTCCTTCGCTCCATAGATGCTGCTGCACCCGCTGAGTTTCTCCAGCTTTGTACCACCCCATCTTTAGTTTAATTTAGTTTAGAGATACAGCGCGGAAACAGGCCCTTCAGCCCACCGGGTCCGCGCCGTCCAGCGATCCCCACACACTAACACTATCCCACACACACGAGGGACAATTTTTACATTTACCAAGCCAATTAAACTATAAACCTGTACGCTTTTGGAGTGTGGGAGGAAAGCGAAGATCTCGAAAAAACACACGCAGGTCATTGGGAGAACATACAAACTCCATACAGACAGCTTCCCTAGTCAGGATCGAACCCAGGTCTCTGGTGTTGCATTCACTGTAAGGCAGCATCTCTACCGCTGCACCACCATGCCGCCCTAACAGGGCGTTTATCTCTTTTTCCATTTTTTCCCCCCTAATGCATCAGTCTGAAGAATGATTCTGACTTGAAATGTTGCCTCCCCATTCCATCCCCAGATGGTGCCTGACCCGCTGAGTTCCTCCAACACTTTGTGTTTTGCTCAAGATTCCAGTAACTGTAGTCTCTTGTGTCAACATTCCATTACTTTCTGTGTAGAAGGGAACTGTGGATGCTGGTTTAAACCAAACGTAGACACAAACGCTGGAGTAACTCAGTGGGACAGGCAGCATCTCTGGAGAGAAGGAATGGGGGCTGTTTCAGATCGAGACCCTTCTTCGTTTGAAGAAACATCACCCATTCCTTCTCTCCAGATGTGCTGCCTGTCCCGCTGAGTTACTCCAGCTTTTTGTGTCAATCTTGCATTACTTTCTGCCTAATTTACCATGAACTCTTACCTCTCACATTATATTGTTTTTGGATGGTGCCTTGCAGTCCATCTATCACTCCATGCAGCAAAACACATTCTGAAAAGCAAAAATATTCAATCCATTACTGGATATAAAAGTTGTACACAAATCTAGTTTGTTCAACTCTGACTTGCACTGGGATGCGATTCCCGAGAGGGCTGGGAACAAGTTGTGGCAGCAGATCTGGAATCTGGGCTTTCTCACAATCTTCTGAGATTTGACTGAAAGTGATGACACAGGTTGACAGGAGGAAAAAGATGTTTGGAACGTTTGTTGAGGAATGATGGCATCACATTACAACTGCAGAAGATGCTGGCCAGACCACATTTGGTCACTATGTGCATTTCTGGTCACTGAGCTATAGGTAGATACCATTAGGCTAAAAGAGTACAATGTTCTTACCAAGACAGAATGCCTTGAATTACAAGGGGATGTTTGCCTTTTCTGAATGAGAAGAGGTGACGTTATAGAGATGGGGGTATTTGAGTTATAAAGCGAGTTTCCACGATGCAAATCAGATATAATACAATCGGGGAACACTCTTTATATTGCACGACCTTGGTTGAATCTAATGCAGAAAAAAAGACACAAGGTGCTGGAATAACTCATTGGGTTAGGCAGCATCTCTGAAGAACATGGATAGGCGATGGTTTTGATTGGGACCCTTCTCCAGACTCATCCATTGACTGAAGAAGGGGCCCGACTCAAAACCTTACCTCTCCATTTTGGGTCTGAAGAAGGGTCTAGACCCAAATCATCACCAATCCATGAGTCTGAAAAGAGAGGTCTCGACGTGAAATGTCTCCTATCCATGTTCAATCTGAAGAAGGGTCCCGACCCCCGAAACTTCACCTATCCATGTGTCTAATGAAGGGTTCTGACCCGAAACGTCACGTATCCATGCTCTGCAGTGATGCCTCCTGACCCCATTGAGTTACTCCAGCACTTTTTTTGTAAACCAGTATCTGCAGTTCCTTGTTTCAACATTCCGGATCTAACACAATTTTGATTGGGAATTAGAAAACCACTTGAAAGTGACTTTGGAAATTGAGAAGCAGTCACAGAGTAAGGGAATAAACTGCCTCCATGCAGTAATCAAACACCTTAACCTCTTAACACAGTCTGTCAGTTTCACAAGGGAGACCATTGAAACTGACAAAGGATGGCCACTATCGACATTTGTGCCAGGATACTCTATTAAACAATATCACATATTGTCTTTAGTACAACATTAAACATAACTATTAAAAACATTTGGGTTTGAAAACCTTACGATAAAAATAACTTTGTCATTGTGAGTCTAACCCCAGGAAAAAAGAAACATGGTCAGGGCTAGGTAGCTGGCATAGTATGATGGGATAGCATGCAGAGCAAGCCTTTTTCACCGTGTCTTGGTACACATGAAAATAATAAACTAAACTTTTTATCCACGAGTAGTTGCTCTACTCAACAGCCAAAAATCTGTAGCCTCCCTTTGGGTATCTGGTATTTTGTTGGTTCACATGCTTGATCAATGGTGTTTTATCATTAATGTTTTATTATCATTAATGTTTAGTGTTTTCTGAGTCATTCGTAACTGTCACTGTATGTCATGTTGTTACTTGTGGGCGGAGCACCAAGGCAAGAGCCATCTCCAAATTCATCTCCAAACTCCTAGACCGAGGAGACTGCACTCCCCTCTGCCACTGAAATCTTGACTTCTTGACCCACAGACCACAATTAGTGAGGGTTAGGCATAAAAATATCCTCCACACTGTCACCCGCACAAATGCGTTCTTAGCCCCTTACTCCCCGACACTCCCTATAAACTCACACCTATGCAACCACATTCTGCTCTAACTCCATGTACAAGTTTGAAGATGACACCACCCCAGAGTTGGCCGGATCGAGTCAGAGTTCAGAACGGAGATGGAGCTTAGTAGAATGGTGTGAAGAAAGCAACCTCTTCTCAATGTCAGCAAAACAAAGGAGTTGGTCATTGACTTCAGGAAGCAGAGTGGTGTACATGTCCAGTGGAGGGGAGATGGTCGAGAGTTGCAGGTATCTCAGATTAAATATCACCAGCAATTTGTCCTGGTCCAACCGCACTGACACTATGGCCAAGGAAGCATTCCATTGCCGCTACTTCCGAGGAAGCCAATAAAAATTTGGCATGCCTCCAATGCCTCTTAACAGTTTCTGCAGATGTACCAAAGTGAATTGTTCGTGGATTGTCACCTTGTCGTGGTGGAGAAGCTTGTGTGGCCCTGACACCCTGAGAGCGATGCCGTCTGGAGTTCTGCTCCTGGTAGGGCCACCCATGGTGGTAAGGTCGAGGGGGAGGTCTCTGACAAAGAGCAATTCAACCTAGACCTCAACGGTGAACCAGGCGGAGGACGATGGCTGACCTTAGTGGAGCGTCACGACGGCTGGGAATGCGGATGAAGGCTGCAGCAGAAAAGGGTTTCCAGTCGATTTGGACTCCATGCCACTGGATTCTGATCCAGATCTGTCAAGGACCCTGGAGTGGCTGTCTGTGCACCAGTCCCCCCACGTTTAACAAAGTCACGCATAGGCGTCCTCCATGAGAGGACAGTCATACTCGTTTCGAGTGACAGCCGATGATGATGACCATAGTGAGCATCCTACCCAGATGCATCACTGCTTGATACAGTAACGGCACTGCCCAAGGCCACATTAAATTGCAGAGAGTTGTGCATGCAGCCCAGACCATCAACTCCATCTACACTTCACCCTGCCTTGTTGTCAATATTCCTCCTCTATGTCTACAAAGCCCTCAATGGGCTTGCCCCCACCTACATTAAAAGTCTTCTCACCCACCACTCCACCTCCAGGTCCCTAAGATCGGCCGACTTCGGGTTGCTGAATATCCCGCGATCTAGTGGCGGCCGCGCCTTTGCTGTAGAGCAGCATTACTCTTCCCATCAGAACTGCCCCCTCCATCGAATCATGGACTACTCACACCATGGTCATTCCCTCTTCTCCTCTCCTCCGTCAGAAAGAATATACAAAAGCTTGAAGCCATACCACCAGACTCGGGAACAGGTTTTTCCCAGCCGTTATCAAACTCTTCAACAGACAGCTCATATGCTGGGGATGAATATCCTGATCTTCCATCCCACCTTATTACAGCCCTTGCACTTTATTTTTTCTGCACTTTCTCTGTAGCTGTAACATTATATTCTGCATTCCGTTCATTTTCCTGTTTTCACTACCTGATGTACTCAAGTATGGTCTGACCTGCATAAATAAACTAATACCAACACCACCGATGTCCAGGTGAATCAAACTCAAACATGTGTGGATAACAGTTTTGAAGAATCATCCTCTGTAGTCTTGAAACTATCAAGCTTTTGCCTTCTGCTGTTTTAGCTCAGAGACTTCCCATTGCCTGATTCCAAATGGTATTTCCAGCTCTGCTCATTCCTTGAACTGTTGCAGCTCACTCCTGCTTAAATACTAATTCTCAGTTTGCAAAATTAAAAAATGCTAGATAAGTCAAACAAATCCAAAGGAAATTTGCATACATTCTGCGAATTGTTAGTTTACCAAATACTTAAAAATGGGCCCGACATATTAATGCTAGGGCAGTTAATAGATGTTTACAGGAAAAATTTAAGAATGTTAGTAAATACTAATATCCACTTTATGATTTCTAATATTATTGCTGTATTTTAGTGCCCTATTAGCATTCACATCAGCTCTTACACTTGGTATAAATTGAAACGACTGGCAGTCTAACCAAGACTAACGTCATGTCATGAGAATTGTAGAACATGGAAACAGCCCACGTAGCCCAACTTAACCTTGCTGGTGTTTATGATCCGTAAGCCTCCACCAATTCCACTTTAATTCATCCTATCACAATGTTTGCCTTTTGATGCAGTGGGTAAATGGACTCAGGAGTGCACGGCTGCAAATGTGCTGGAGGCAGTTTCACTGTGGCCTCACTGAGGGAATTGGATAAATATATGTATGGAGAAATGACAGAGGATGGAACAAGGGAGGCACCGGAGACTGCAGATGCCAGAATCTGGTCGCCTTAGTGTTCCCCCTTATCACCTTCCTAGCTGTCTCCAATCTCCCCTCTCCCCACCTGGCTCCATCTGTCTTTAATATTGTTTGCCTCCTTCTAGCCCCAACGGGCTGAATATGCCCGTCACCTTCACCCCTCAGTCCACCTACCGCACACTGGGCCCTGCCCTGCCCTCCCACTCTCCTCTGTACATTATCTCCCCATTCACTGAGAGTCCTGAAGCAGGGTTTTGACCAAAAGCATTGACCATTCCATTTCCCCCTTTAGATATTGCTAGACCACTGAGTTCCTCCAGCAGAATGTCTGTTGCTGGAACAGGGAGTTGCTCTGGTAGAAATATGATGAGGAAAAGCTTCTATAACAACACAATCACACTGCTGAACTCGGAGTCCCGACGATAGACTTCTCTGGTCCCTCCGTCCCCCTTTGTTTAATCATTCTGTATTTCCTGATTATTCTGTATCTTCTCTCTTTCTATTTTTTTTCTTGTCTTTTCTCTTTATGTACAACTACTATGGTCTGACGCAAAACTGCATTTCGTTGTACTGATACTTGTATTTGTATGACATTAAAGTTGAATTGAATTGAATTGAATTGAATTGAATTGACCCCAAGAACTGACCTGGATTATCTGGTAATATTCAGCAGCCAAGGAAGATTTGACATCAATGACTTATTTTCAAAAAAGAATAATGTTAGACATGTCATGGGGAGGGAAAAATACACTAATAGTCAACAACAGATCATGTTACTCACAGATACGAGAAACCAGAGATGCTGGAATCTTGTGCTGGAGGGACACTGGAGCAGGAGTGGAAAATGTGCCAGAAGCTATTGACAAGAATGTTTAAGAAAGACTGTGCAGGAGGAACGGGAGTGGAGAAGGAAGATATTGAATTAATGTATTGCTGAGTTTATGTCTGCAGGACAATATATCAACGAGAGACTATCTGGGGAGTGAGGTAAAAGAATGCACAGACCCCTAAGAACGGGAAGAAGACAGCGAAAGGTAATGTAGCTCCCCAGAAAAAGGTGACCAGCAGGAAGAACTGATGCTGTCCTGCCCCTTTAAGACATTTGGGAAGGCCAGCAGGCAGCGCAATATGCTCCTCAGTATCCCTACTCCCGAGTAACTGAAATTACCATCAGAAAGGAAGAAGAAAAGGACCTACCCTAGTGCCCAACTTTGATATCCCCTAGCTATTGGAGAAAGAAAAGGAAGGAGAACAAAGGACACTTTAATCATCTTCAAAAGAAATAACTGTTAACTTGTAATGACTATTGGGATAGCTCCTCTTTAGAATTGGATCTGAATTAAAAAAAAAGGAATTTCTCTGTGGTTCGGGGCAAAATACTCACTTTGCGCCAAAATTTAGTTATAAGTAAATTAATTCGAAGAGGGCTTATGGGACACATTCTTCAAATTGTTAGAGAATTAACTGTTAAATTAGCATTCTTTTTTAGTCTCACCCATAGGAGGATAGTCGAAGATAGGACTGGACTATTTAGTTACTACCAAGGAAGGGACAGGCCCTAACGGATATCAAGAATTAAGGCATACCCTGGAAACGTAAGGTGGTGGTATAAAATGATGAGGTAGACTGAAAATTTATGTTCCCCATGGAAGGTCAATACTAACCATTTTGAAAAGTTACGTAGAGATAAGAAGAACTAGTACCAGCGAGAACCCCGAGTCAAAGAACGAAGCCAATAGACTAAAAGCGAGAAGCCCTAGACAGAGAGCGAAGCCAACATAGTAAAGAGCTAATATAGTAAAGCGCTACCAGAGTAAAGAATCAATATAGTAACGAGTTACCATAATGAAGAGTGCATACATAAATAAGAAGAGGTACTGGAGGAAAGACTTGGTTAACTGTAGGGGGAAACTTGAATAGGTATTGAAAATAGCAGAGCCGATGCATATTTGCCCGATGGATTTGAATTGTTTAACCCTTGATGTTAAAGCAGCTTCTAATATTAAGGTGGAAATAAATTGTCCCTGGGTTTGGCATTCTTGATTGGATTTAGGATAAAATTAATAGCAAAGGAAATTGATTGTTTAAATTTGAACAACTGGGAATTCCACAGGAATTGGAAGGAAATTGTATTATCGGCTACAATGCTGTGGAATGAGAAAGATGAAATAGGCATTGAAATTTGAAATGGCAAATAGAAGGCTGAGACTGAATTTGGTTAAATTGGAACATTTATCATGGTTTGCTTTAAATTATAGTGGACTGAACCCAGCTAAAATTTATACGATTACCCGTCATCAGATATATACTATAACATTGTGTGAGTATGAAGAAGGCTAATTGGTGTTGGTCACAGAATAATAAAGAGTACTAGACTAAGTGGGACCCGTTGGATCCCAGCATCACACGGGAGGGCTGGTCACCAACACAATATTCCACCTCTCCACCAATTCCAATATTGCTCGCCAGTGGGGGGGGGGGGGGGGGGGGGGGGGGGGGGGGGGGGGGGGGGGGGGGGGGGGGGGGGGGGGGGCTTTCTGTTGCGCTAGTATGGGTGTTGCGGGCCGAAGGTACTGGTTTCCAGAGGGCTAGTATAGACATTGTGGGCCGAATGGATTCTTGGGCTGCCAGCCAACTGTTTCAATGATTTTAAAAGCCAAGCCAAGACAATCAATTTGGCTGCAGCCACCCGACAACCAAAATTCATTTTGTGAACACAAACTTTTTTTAAAAGGCGAGGCAAACAATTGGGCAGCAGCCACCTGACAACCAAAATGTATTTTGTGAACACAAACTTTTGAAAAAAGACGATACAAACATTTGGGCAGCAGCCACCTGACAACCAAAATTCATTTTGTGAACACAAACGTTTTTTAAAAAGGCGAGGCAAGCAATTGGGCAACAAAATCCTCCGGTCCTGGAAGGCAGAGGGGGGCTCCGAGCGAGGTGGCCAAAAATGACGGCCGTAGGTGGCGGCGTTCTCTCGGAAATCGCAGCACAGTGGGCCAAAAGTGGTCAAGATCAGACTTTTAGTAATATAGATATTAGGGAACAGAATAGGATAGTATCACGAATGTGT
The DNA here is from genome assembly GCF_028641065.1 of Leucoraja erinaceus. NCBI lineage: Eukaryota > Metazoa > Chordata > Chondrichthyes > Rajiformes > Rajidae > Leucoraja > Leucoraja erinaceus. Next base: position 10,377,726 of record NC_073379.1, read on the forward strand.
GGGAAAGCACGAGTGCATGATGGTAACTTGCTTTGTCCCAAGTTTCTCAGGATTTTCTAGGTTTTAGGCTCGACTGTGGAAGGTGATGGAAGACTATGCAGTAACACGGATGGAGGGAATTCGCGCCCACGAAAACTCAGGAGGTGAAGACTCCTCAGACAGAACTTGTGAAGTTATGCCCATGAAAACACGGGATGCTTGACAAGATTCTGGGAAGAAACATCATCATCTTGTGTTGCTGATAGATGGGAAAAGTAAAACACACTTATGTATTTCTGGTTAGCAGATTATCGAGCCATTTTGGTTATCATTATTGATGGGTTATCATTATTGATGGGTTATCATTATAGGAAGGAATAGTAATCCTGGCTAAATTGTAGAGGCTAGGACTTCAAAATGGGGTAAATGCTTCAGGGTTGCTGGGAGATTTGGTCAATTTGGAGTTGCTCTCTGCAGTGCTGGGACAAGCTGCGAAGAGGTGCCAGAGTGTCTGAAGCTTAGATACAATTTGCAAGCAAAGAATGAGAACATCTGCAAACCATGTCAATTAGGTGCAAAATACATAGAATGGATTGGATGGCTGCAAACCAGCCATACACTTTGTAAATAATTGTAAATAATGTTTGACTTTGCCGCGTGTTGATTGGATGAGGTATTGAGCCTTGTCTGAGTTTCCTGTAGATCAGGGTAAATATTTCTAAGTTGGCTCCCTTACGAAGTCTGTTTTGAATACAATGTATTGAGCTGTTGTATTATTGGGTTAGGGAAATGTCTGTTATGTGTGGGGTTAATCGATATCTATAATTGGGTTATTAAGAGACTATCCCCATGTGGTTCGGCCCCTCAAGGTCCCGGAACATATAAAAGTACGCTACCACGAGGTTCAGCGTCGATCTTCTGGGAGAGCGCTTGGGACTGCGTGAACTTCTGGAGTGTCTCTGTCTGAGCGAGGCCTAAAAGGCTTGATCAGGCAGACACGAGGATCGAACCCGCGGTGGGATAGGTACAGTAGTTGAACTGTGACGCGCTTTTGTTAAAATAAAATTATGTTGTTTTCAAGTGCTTGATTCAGTGTTTTTACTGAAACCAAAGACCATAGTGTAAACAAGAACACAGTCCAAAGAAGATCAAAATTGCTGAGGCTGGTGTTATGTAGTGTTATAAACTGTCACCCGTTTTCATCAGTCAGTCATGAATAAGGGGACATAGTTACAATATTGGGGCCCAGTCATTTAAAACTGATGTATGGGGAAATTTATTCTCCCAGAGGATGTTGCTGCTGCAAAAAAGATTTTTATTGTACCTGTACCTCACCATACGTGTACATGACAACAAACCCGACTCGACTAGACTTGACTTGAAGCATTGAGGAATCAAGGATTTGGGGAACTGGCACAGAAGAGGAATTGAAGCCAGCAAAAATTAGCCACGATTCAATTGGGATGGGGGAGGGGGGGGGGGGGGCTTGAGGGTCTGTGACCTACCCCTACTCCTATTTCCCTGAACAAAACCCAAATTCCGTGTGCCCTTGACTTAAATGACAGTAGTCATGTAATTCAAGGACAGACGGACATATTGGCAGGTGTAGGTCAGACAAAAGTTAGTCGTACTTTCTTTACATATGCATGCTGCACGTAGTGAGACCATCTTTCTTATTTGAAAACTATCTTTCTTTGGCTAGTCACAACCTCAAGCCATTTGACTTGAAATACATTTGATTTGAACCTGATCATTAGGCATATAATGATGCCAGGAGCATCATTATAGTGATGTCTCTGGGCATACTGAAAGATCGTGTGTCCTAAATTAGAATAATTTTGAACATTAATCACAGTGAAAATAATATATAACAAGTGAAATCAAATAAGTAAACTGAAAATTATTTAGTCTTACAAGTTAAACAGCCCACTCCAATTGCCTATCCCTTTCCCTTTTAAGTTTGTACAAAGATGCTTGCAGATACATGAGAAGGTGTTGCATAAGATAAGTCTTATAACTGCTGCCCCAGGCTAATTGAAGGAACAGTCAGAAATTGCTGACTATGGGCCAGGACTGCAGCATTGCTGCCTGAAGGCAGGGGTAGAAGGTGCATTACTGATCTCATGGGAGGAAAAGACATCAGGATACTGAAGATGCACCATAGGTGATTTCAGGGGAGTCATCTGTAACTCAATTGTAGGGTATTAATATATCCTAATATGTAGGATCATTAATATATATGGTAACCCCCATATGTTATATATGTTGGCTCAGTGTTCTTGGTTCTTGGGTTTCTTGGTCCTCCAAAATATTCCAAATGGAATTTAAACTGGAGGTGGTGGAGGGAGGGCTTAAGCCAGAAAGGGTTATTGGGAAGAAAGAGCTACTTTAAATTTAGTTGCATCTGGTTGGGTAACTATAGTAGGGTGGAGATTATTCCATGCTTTAATTGTGCGGGGGAAGAACGAATTACTGTACACATCTGTCTTTGTAGCTGGGATCACAAATTGGATCGAATGCTCCTAATTGGTTTGGATTTGGTGTAGGTCTTGTAATCTATGTCGAGCTGACCATTTAACATTTTGTAAAAACAGGTCAAACGGTGAGCTTCACGTCTGTCTTGGAGAGGGTTCCACCCCAGAGAATTCAGAAGTTTGGTGACACTCGCTTCTCTCTCATAGGTGTTGGTACCAAATCGAGCCGCTTGTCTTTGATGGAAGAAATGTTTATATTTGTGTATGGGTCCCATGCTGCAACTGCGTAGTCCAAATGAGGTCTAACGAGGGTGAAGTATAGCTTCTCCTTGACAGAAGTTGAACAATGATGAAAGTTGCGCCTCAGAAAGTTTAGGACAGCTGTTGCTTTCACCGTTGCATGATGAGTCTGACCATTCCAACGCAGATCATTCTGTAATTTGATGCCAAGATACTTGGTTTGTTTGGATTCTTCAAGTGTCGCACCAAGTATATTGTAAGATGTTTCGCCTGGATTCCTCTTTCTGGTGACACGCATGGTTTCACATTTGGAAGGGTTGAACTGCATGCCCCATTGTTTTGAACACTCAACCATAGTATCGAGATCCTTTTGGAGAGCATCTTCATCATCAGCTGACTTAATTGGACGGTACAGCAAACAATCATCAGCGAAAAGTCTGGTTGTACTTGCGATTTTTTCATGGATGTCATTTATGTAAAGCAAAAATAGGTGTGGGCCAAGTACTGTGCCCTGAGGTGTACCACTCAACACTGGATGCCAATTGGAGCTCTTTCCATTCACACACACACACACACACACGCTGAAGACGTTTACACACACACACACACACACACACACACACACACACACAAACACAGGACACACACACACACACAAACATCGTTTCGTGTTGGAACGAATACCGTAGAAGTCAAGCTTCCGCTGAAGACGTTTTGTCAGGAAACTGGAAATCCATCGTTGGTGTGGGATGACATCAAATGCTTTAGTTATATATATTATCCACTTTGGCAGCAAAAACAGGGGGGCAGATTATTATCTCAATGGGGTTAGGTTAGGCAAGGGGGAGGTGCAGCGAGACCTGGGCATCCTTGTACACCAGTCACTGAAAGTTGGCGTGCAGGTACAGCAAGCAGTGATGAAAGCTAATGGAATGTTGGCCTTCATAACGAGAGGATTTTAGTATAGGAGTAAAGAGGTTCTTCGGCAGATGTATAGGGCTCTGGTGAAACCACATCTGGAGTATTGTGTCCAGTTTTGGTCTCCAAATTTGAGGAAGGACATCCTTGTGATTGAGGCAGTGCAGCGTAGGTTCACGAGATTGATCCCTGGGATGCGGGACAGTCATATGAGGAAGGATTGAAAAGACTAGGCTTGTATTCACTGGAGTTTAGAAGGATGAGGGGGTATCTTATAGAAGCATATACAATTATAAAAGGACTGGACAAGCTAAATGCAGGAAAAATGTTACCAATGTTTGGTGAGTCCAGGACCAGCAGCCACAGTCTTAGAATAAAGGGGAGGCCATTTAAGACTGAGGTGAGAAACAACTTTTTCACCCAGAGAGTTGTGAATTTGTGGAATTCCCTGCCACAGAGGGCAGTGGAGGCCAAGTCACTGGATGGATTTAAGAGAGAGTTAGATATAGTTAAAAGAGAGTTAGATAGAGGCTAGTGGAATCAAGGGATATGGGGAGAAGGCATGCACGAGTTATTGATTGGGGATGATCAGCCATGATCACAATGAATGGCAGTGCTGGCTCGAAGAGCCGAATGGCCTCCTCCTGCACCTATTATCTATGTTTCTATGTAAACTATTGTGGCCCCAACAAGGAGCGTTACGGCACTCCACTCGCCACTGCCTGCCATTCTGAAAAGTACACATTCACTCCTACTCTTTGCTTCCTGTCTGCCAACCAATTTTCTATCCATGTGCTCTAATTTTAGTCACCAGTCTCCCGTATGGGACCTTATCAAAGGCTTTCTGAAAGACTACACTACATCCAATGGCTCCCCTTCATCCATTTTACCTGTCACATCCTCAAACAATTCCAGAAGATTAGTCAAGCATGGTTTTCCTTTCATAAATCCATGTTGACTTGAACTAATCCTTTTACTGCTATCCAAATGCCCCATTATTACCTGTTTAATAATTTACTCCAGCATCTTTCCCACCACCGAAGTCAGGCTAACTGGTCTGTAATTCAGTTTTCTCTCTCACTCCTTTCTTGAAAACTAGGATAACATTAGCTATCCTCCAGTCCACAGGAACTGATCCTGAATCTATTGTACTGCATCTTCCGGATTATGCCCAGAAATTCCTGCCATTGCTGTTCCACCGTCATTTCTGCTAGGATCACTTTCCAGTCTACCTTTGTCAGCTCCTCCCTCATGCCTTCATAGTCCCCTTTGTTGAACTGCATCACTGACACTTCCGATTTAACCTTCTCCTTCTCAAATTGCGGATTAAAACGAATCATATTATGATCACTACCTCCAACGGTTCCTTTACCTATAGTTTTCTTTTCAAATCTGTTTCATTGGACAACACTAAATCCAGAATTGCCTTTTCTCTAGTCGGCTCCATTACACGCTGCTCTAAGAATCCATCTTGGAGGCACTCTACAAACTCTCTTTCTTGGGGTCCTGAACCAACCTGATTTTCCCTACCTATATAATGAAATCCCCCATCACCACAGTGAAGCTACCACATTACTCTGATGATTGCACTTGCTGAGACCAGCTAACCTAAGAATGCAAGCAGTGACAAAGAATGGAACCAATCAACCACTTCTCCATTGGCGGAACAGCATCTCATATATTGCTAGGTTGCTTAAAGCCCAGTGGAATATTGATTTCTCTAACGTCAATTAACCCCTGCATTCCCTCTCTCCCCATCCCTCTCCAAGTCGCACCAGCTTCTTGTTTTCACCCAACAAACAGCTAACAAAGCCCCGTTTCCTTTATCATCATTACATTTTTGCATATCTTTCATTCATTGTTCTATATCCCTCTACATCATCGTCTATATCTCTCATTTCCCTTTCCCGTGACTCTCAGTCTGAAGAAGGGACTCTATCTGAAACGTCACCCATTCCTTCTCTCCAGAGATGCTGCCTGTCCCGCTGAGTTCCTCCAGCTTTTTGTGTCTATCTTCTGTCAATCGAAAACTCCATTTAGCCGTTTGCATTTTGAACTTTGGGGAACTTTCAGGTTTAAATACTGATCACGGCGATTAATTTAAATCGTGCTTTTTAATGAGATGATTCACAGTCTGTTCGATTTCAGACATTTTATAATTCTTCTTGTCCTTTATAATACTGCAAGTTTCTAACCGTTGGTACTTCACCATATTAATACGTATTATTTCTATTTTGTGTTGCTTGTTTTCCAGATTCTTTATGATAGCTCTCAACATGTACTCTTTCCACTTGAGACTGGTTGCCCACACATCTAACCACTCAGGCCAATTGATTGATTCATAGAACAAAATAAAGTGCTTAACCTTTCCATTCCCTACACATTCAACTAAACTACTCTTCATGATAATAGTCGGCTGGCTGACAATTCCAGTAACAAGAGGGAACCAGGAAGCTGTTCAAAGCACTTCAAAGGTGAGGAATTGGTTGTTATTTGAAAAAAATATGTACAAAAGTTTCTTATTCTATCATATACCACAAGGGGCGCCGCACAATTGGCTGCCCCACCAACAGTCTGTGTGTTTTTTAATTTTTTTTAAATTTTTAGTGTGTGTTAAAAGTCTGTGTAAATGTTCTCCGGTTTGTTTTATGTGGGAGGAGGGGGAGGGGTCGGGGGAAACTTTTTTTTTCAGTTTCTTACCTTGCCGGTGATGCGATTAATTTTCGGATTACATCTCTGGGCGCTCTGCGGCCTACCATCGATGGAGTTGGAGGCCTCCTCAGACTGACTTTGGGCCTCACCGCGGGGCGTAGACTTGCTTCGGAGCCGATCCTTTGCCTGGGATCACTCCAACCGTGGCCTGCGGACTTACCATCAAGAGCTTGCAGTCTCGGGAGAGGCTAGTCGGGAAACTCCAATGACACAGAGGCTCGACCAGCCCCAATGCGGGGTTCGATCATCCGGCGCGGGGGAGCTGACATCCCCCCCGATGCAGGAGCTGTTCACCTCGATGCGGAGGGCCGAACGCTACCGGCTACAGGAGTCAAGATCGTACCGTCAACGCAGGGCTCGAGTCCCCCGACCTCGGGAGAGCTAAGGAAAGAGATTTGCACTTTTTTTCGCCTTCCATCACAGTGAGGAATGTGGAGGAGTCACTGTGGTGGATGTTTATGTTAAAATGTGTTCCGTTGCTTTTTATTCGTATGACTGACTTGGCAAATAAAATTCCTTGTATGTTGCAAAACATACTTGGCAAATAAAGTCTTATTGTGATTGTGATAATTGTATTACTAAGTTAATTACATTTTTTGAGGCGGTGACGCCATCCTCCACGACACCGTGCTGATCATCACTGGCTGCCTACGTTTTACTCTGACAGATGTTCTGCCGGTGCTCGCAGGTATCGCACCCGCCAAGGTTCGCAGAGATTACTTCACCCACAGGCTGGTGTGCAAGGTCCCATTTGACGCCAAACATCCTTCATACCACCTCGCACAGGACTCACAGCAACTTGGACCTCAACGCCCGTCATCTCGTCGCCCCTTCTCCCGTCACGCAGTGACCCTCTGTGTCTCCGGTTTCAACAGACTAGGAGCATGGAGAACCAGCTGCAAACAGACTTCACGATGTCCGTAATTCACTGTTGCACTGAACACCACAGCCCCACCCAGATCGGACCTGTCCCGCAAAGAGTGTGTCACCTTGAACCATCCCCGTACAGGGGTCGACCGGTTCAACGGCAACATGCATCGCTGGGGGCTGCGTCCATCAGCAGCCTGCGTGTGTGGAGCAGACCAGCAATCATCGCAGCACGTCATTTTCGACTGCGCTGTCATCCGCCCCCCCTGGTGGAGGGGTAGACCTCCCGGCCCTCGACAAATGAACTGGCTACAGCGCCGGGAGGCCGTTACATAACCTCTGCTGCCTCAAACGTAAGAAGAAGAAGAGGAGGTGATGATGTGGAACAATTCGGATAATGCAGAGGATACTGTCCATGTGGATTTTAGTATAGCATTCGATAAAGTCCCTCGTAGCTGGCTGATTCTTAAGATTAAAATGCATGGAATCCACTGTATCTTGGATGTGTGGATTCAGAACTGGTTTTCCTAGAGAAGCAGGAAGTGGTGAAAGTATGTTTTCTTGGCTCGAGGTTTGTAACTAGCGATATTCTGCAAGGATCAGCATGTGGACCTCGGTTGTTTGTTGGTTAGTAAGTTTCCAGATGACACCAAAATATGCCGACAGTGAGGAAGGCTGTCAGAGGGTACAGCAGGCTATAGATCAATCCTAGATATGGGGGAGGAGGAGAAATTGTAGATGCCGTTTAATCCAAGCAAGTATGTCAATCTGCAAATTTACTTACCATGCCATGTCATTTCTTATCCAAATTATTTGTATAACCGATAAACCACAGAACCCAGCACTGGTTCCTGTGGCACACCACAAGTCACAGGCCTCCAGTCAGAGAAACTGACTTCTCCTGCCACCTTCTGCTAAACCAATTGTGTCTCCAATTGTATAGCTCTCCCTGGCTCCAATGCGATTATGTCAAAGGCCTTGCTAAAGTCCATCTCGACAACGTCCAACACGCAGACCTCATCAATCCTCATGTTTATCACTTCAAAAACTTGAACAGATTTGTGAGACATGATTCCCTCACTAATTAGTCCTTGTTCATCCAAATGCTGACTCTCTCAGAATGCTCTCCAGTGACTTACCACTGATGGCTGGCTGAGGGGTACAAAATCATGAGAGGAATAGGTAGGATGAATGCACAGAATATTTTCTTCAGAGTAGAAGATTCAAGAATCAGAGGACGTAGGTTTATGGTTAGAAGGGAAAGGGGGGGCAACCTTTTCACAGAGGATGATGGGTGTATGGAACGAGCTGCCAACCGAAGTCGTTGAGGCAGGTACTATAACAACATTTAAAAGACATTTGGATAGAGAGAGTGTTTGGAAAGCTTGAGGGTGACATGGGCCAAGCACGAACAAATGGGACTAGTGTAGATGGGGCATCTTGGTCAGCATGGATGAAGAATTTATTTTGGACAACAGAGAAGTTTTCAAAGCAGTCACCCAATCTACATTTGGTTCCTTCAAAGTAGATAACCAAATGTAGGTCTGCACAGTGGGAATGCTGAATGTAGTATGAAGAAGTGAAAGAGAACTCTTTCTTCACTCAGGAGGAGCATTACGGTCCTTGAATTATTGGAGAGGAAAAAGGACAGTGGTTGCATGGGCAGGTATTTTTAGAGGCGTGTAAGAATTGATTGTAACGATCATACCACTGCCGTTTGTAGAGTTCACTTTTGTAATCTCATCTTTATTATAGTAAGTAAATAAGTAAATTTTATGTATATAGCACGTTTAAATCAACTCGTGTTGAAACCAAAGTGCTTTACATAGAATAAATAGTTAGGTTTCCGTACATCCATAGAAAAATTAAAGAAAGAAAAATGACACAACACATTATGGAATTTAACATGAACGTCCCCCCACAACAGAATCAACATTTTCCAGTGTGAGGAGAGGCATTAAAAAGTTCAGTTCTCTTCCTCTGTGATCACCCAAGGTCGGGGCCTATTGGTGCCCTCCGCAGCCAGTCGCCGCAAAGGCAGCCCGATGTTTTCAGGCCCTCTTGTCGGATGATGGAGCTCCGGCGTTGGGAGAAACACTCCTCAGCAGCTTGGAGTGTCTGGAACGGCCGCTCCCTCCCCGGAGACCGCGGCTCCTGAAACCCACAGGCCGCGCTGGTCGGAGCTCCAACTCTGGCGATCTCTGTAAGAGATCCCAGGTTCGGCGGTGTTCAAAGTTCAGCGCTGCCCGCGGCTGGACGCTCCGCAGACCGCAGCTCCTCGATGTTGGAGTCGGCAGTCACAGCACTCCGGAGCTTACCGCACGACGACCCGGGCAAGGCATCGCCCGCTCCGTGATGGTGCTTCAGTGTTGCGCCGCTGCCGAAGCTGGGGTTCTGGCCGGTCCCGGCAGGAGTAGCCTCTCCAGTCCCGATGGTAGGCCGCGAGGAAGGGGCGAAGAAGCAGCTTGGAATTATACATTCGCTTTGTTTCCATTGCACACCCCATTTCTCTCCACAAACCCTCTGTTTCCCTCACCATCACATAGCTTTAACTTTAAAAAGTGCTTGTCTTTAATTTTTCTAGCTATGATGAAAAGTAATTGACTTGAAATATTAGGTCCGTTTCTTCAAGATGTCATTTGACCTGTTGAGTATTATCCGCATTGAGCATCCTAGCTTTTCTTTCTTCAGGTGTTTGTTGTTTGTAAGTTCATAAGTTGTAAAGAAGAATAGTAAGATTAAACGAGAACTTACCAGTTTGAAGTTTGATCTTTATTTTATGAGGAATTACGTGAAGAAGGCCCGTTCAGCCGTATGTGCGTCAATCTTCAAAGCAGCGGTGTGAAATCACAGATAATAATAGTGACCGATGTATGATAGTAAGACTAGAACTACCAGATGATCTTAATGAGGGCTGGGAGCGGCTCATAAAATAAAGATCAAACTTCAAACTGGTAAGTTCTCGTTTAATCTTACTATTTTACTTCAGAGTCACGTGAGTGACTACGTGAAGATTTCGAAGCTCTGTGATTTCATGCCGTGAGAAACAAGCCTACACAACCACAACTGCCTCATTGACAAATGAGGGAAAACATTCATAATGCATACAGTCATGACATAGATTTAAACATGCTGATGCTGTTAAATAAACAATAACAATAGTCACATCTCTCATCCGGATGGAACCTATAACAGAACATAAAATAAATTGAGAATACCTCTGGTCTGGCAACGGGTTATTATAACATGTTTGAAATATTGTTCGTTTGACCACACTACAGCCGTTAGGATGTGGCCCAGCGGAACGTAATAAACCCTTGTTGCTGCTGTTATAGCAGCCCTGGTGGAGCGAGATCCGGATCAGTATCTACTCCTGCATACCTCAACTCCGTTTTAACACCTGACAAGATCTGAGCAGATAGGTTCTTATAACGTCTTTTGTAACTAACAATCATAGTTAGCTGAGAGTCTCAAAGGCTCGTGGTGACCTTGACGTATTATTGTATATGTGTGTCCCCACATAACGAAAAATCCCTGGGTATGTCTTGAACTATTTTGAGACCCGACACCCCTACTGCACTGCTTAAATTAACTATAGCATAAAATAATATGCATATATTTGCAGATGTAATCATCCTCTCCTGTCACAATAATGTAGCGAGTGACCTTTTGCGCTAACCAGCACCAGGAGGATAACTACCTAATGAGGTCCGATCAAAGTTAAGAATGTAGCTGGAACCCCCTGGTTAAAATAGTGTTACACAATGTCAATCTCCCATACTGCATTGTACTTGTCCTGGGAAACAGATATCCTTTACTAACTCAATATCCGAGGTGAACCCAACAACTTGGACCTCGTTAGCTGCAGTAAGTCTGATGGAAAGCCCCTTGGCACAGTTAATGACCCTATAATTCAATATTGTCAAAGACCATTTAAATAAACTGCAATCAATCAGAATCTGTACCATTTTAAATATAACATGAGCATTAAACAAACGCTTCCCATCTGAAGCAGCAAAGTACCGCTTTCTGGTACCATTCCAGCACTGTGAATACATACAAAAATAGGCGTGACAACCCAAGCCGTAATCAGTCTATTGAGAATCTGTAGAACATATATTAATTTTATCATGCAACAGCTGATCTCTCAAGCCACAGGCTGAACCAGCAAGTTACGTTTAAAATAACCATATAATGTTGCATTATTATTATTCTCGATTCGGGAATCAAACTGCATAGGCCAATACCACAGCTGGAACCTAAAGCGACTCTTGATGACTCTATTTCAAGACCCGATTCATAAAGCAAATTGGAGGAAGACATAAAAGACCATTCCTCATGCTTGTAGCGAGAATGTATCTTTCGCCACTGTTATGCCACACATTTTTGCAACCTTTAATTAGCATGAAAACAATATATCTATATTCGGTGTTGCATTAAATCAGAATTTCATAAATACTGCGTGGTCCAACACCCATTCTGTGTTGTCATTGATCTGTACTTAATGATACTCCAGTGGAAAATTAGATTACGTACCTTTTACGCACTATTTTGGTGTTGCTCGTTCTTCACTGGCTCGTCTCCAGTTGGTTCAAAATGCTGCTGCTCGCCTTTTAACAGGGACTCGAAAGAGGGAGCACATATCGCCAATTCTGGCCTCCCTACACTGGCTCCCGGTGCACTTTCGAGTTCATTTTAAGATACTGTTATTTGTTTTTAAATCTCTGAATGGGCTCGCCCCGCCTTACCTCTCTGAGCTGCTCCACCCATACGCTCCTGCCCGGTCCCTCAGGTCAGCTGGTCAGCTGCTCCTGGAGGTACCGAGGTCTAGTCGGAGGCTCAGAGGGGATAGAGCCTTCTCTGTTGCTGCTCCGGCACTCTGGAACACCCTGCCGTTGCACATCAGACAGGCCCCCTCACTGTCCATCTTCAAATCCAGTGTTAAAACACATTTGTACTCCCTGGCTTTTGACCATGCCTGAGACGTTGCTTCTGTTTGTGGTGTTTTTGATGTTTCTTTATTTTACATGTCTTTTCCTACTATTTCTTTTGATTGTTATTTTTGGTGTGTATTAACTTTTTTGTCAATGATTAGTGATGTACAACACTTTGTTGCAGCTATGTTTGTTTTTAAAGTGCTTATAAATAAAATTATTATTATTATTATTATTATTATTTTACAGGATCTTTTCCCTGATTGCACCCTCGTGCTTATCATCTGCCACATCTTAGTGTATCAACATGAAGTTGAGCATGCACCTATGTATATTCACTCAATCACTCTTTAACCCATAAATGCACTTAGGGTCTATAGATAGATGATACCAATACTGAACAGTTAATAACTCATTGCAAATCTCCTGCACCTCCAACTAGAGATGTCATTCGCATGTTCCCACCTTAAGCCATGGCATCTTTTTTGCAATATAATGACATATTTATTGATCAACTACTGGAGCAATGCTGAATATTGTTTGTCCATCATAGTGGTTTTATTAGCTTCAGCTGGCAATAGCAAGTTGTATTATCAATGACCTTCATGACCCTTATTGTTTGTCATTAAACATGCTGTCAGTTCTCCCACTTGCACAGCTACATCACATCTATTACATTGCTAGTTAGTCTAATGAATAGGAACTCCTTTATAACCACAAGGCTGTTCCAGGTTTCTATTGATTCCAATCTGTTGCCCAGGGCGGAGTCACAGGCCAACTATCCATTTGATAACAACCTAATTTACTGGATAGGAGAGAACAATTACAATTAGCTTGAGAATGAGTGGATTTTAGCCAAATACAGCATCAAAATATAATCCAAACAATACATCATAAGTGTTTTTGAGCTCCGAGTAGTCCTTTGAATGATTTATTGTTATCATACTGTTTAAATTGCCTCATCATAACAATGCCTTCAAATATCTCTGATGATCATTGTACATGGAAAACCCTATGAAATCAGTTTGATCACCCTTCTTTCATAATGAACAGGCCACATCTGCCCTGAATGGCAACTCTGGCCCGGTTCCGATAATTCTCACATGTCCCAAGCCAACTCTTGCCATAATTCTGTCCTTGCCTTGAAAGACAATTCCCCATACCTCCAAGCCTGTCTCGAAGGCAACCTGGCTAAAATACTGGACCTGGCTCAACACTCTTCTGGCCAAATTCCAACCTCCTTGGAATACTAGTATTGTCCAGTTTACCTGGTTAAAATGCCTCTGAGTAGATGACAATGTCTCAATCATTTGTGTATTGCACAACCAATTGTAAATCTTACCAACTTGTTTGTGGTCACTTAGTTGTAGGTCAGCTTTAATGCTTCTACCAGCTTCAGTGAACCGCTTCCTGCCGATGAAGCCGTGGGGTGCGTTTTCCCCTAACTATGAATCCTTACTCGTCATTGGCTTAATTGGTCCAACAGTTTATGCTTCGTCCATTAGGTTTTGCCTGTGGAATAGGTCTTACCTGAATAGAAGATTCGGCGGGTGGCTCTAACGTCCCCTGATAGCGGTGTTCACTGCATTATGTTGGGATGGCAACCTTGCTGCCAGGAATCGTACCTCTGAAATGTGCCCTTCATCCCTTGAGGTATGCTCCACACTATACGCTCAGCCTCGGCATCAGATTTACACTGACCCGGCATGTTCTCCTCTTCCATAAGGGAGACATTTAGCAGCCCTACTACAAGGCGCTGCTGGTGCAACCTCTCCAACAGGCCCACCCTTCAGGGTCAGAAAATGCCCCGGTAAGCTGATCTCCTCCATTAGCGGATTTTTTTCCATTTCGGTAGAGATTTCACTTTTCATTCCAAGTATCCACTACTCATTAAATTTCATCGTGTTTATGTACACATTTTTAATAAAATCCTTCCCCCCCCCCCCACCCCACTCACTCATTTTGTCGCCTCCTGCTGGCCAGCGACCCTAACGGCTGCTGGCGCCCGCATCTCGCCTCAGACGCCATTTAAAAACAGCCGCACTGCTGATTCCCGAGCAGCTTGAGTTGGAGGACCACGTCTCTCGTGGGGGCTACGGGTAGGGAACGGCTTCGTTGGGGTGCAGACCCAACGGGTCTGCACTTGGTCTAGTATATATATATTACCGGAGGGAAAACCCCTGCCAGCACCAGGGCTGACCGTTCCGGTTGGTTTAACCCCTTTCCTGGGGACCCCATGCGGTCTGAAAGCCGCATAACTACTGGATTCCCCTACCGGGAACCCCAGCCTCTATATGTATTTCGGGGAAAATCATCCCGACACCCGGCATCTATATTTATATGAGAGGGAAACTCCTCCCGACACTCGGCATCTATATTTATATCGGGGAAAATCCTCCCGACACCCATCTACTGGAGGTCCCCTCCCCGGGAACCCCAGCATTTATATTTATCTCGGAGGGAAGCCCTCCCGACACCCATCTACTGGAGGTCCCCTTCCCCGGGAACCCCAGCATTAATCTTTATTGTCGGAGGGAAAAGCCCTCCTGGCACCCGGCCTACTGGAGGTCCCCTCCCCGGGAACCCCAGCGTCTCTGTACCTATCGAAGGGAAAAACCCTTCCGGCAGTCGACGCGCCTAGAAGTCACTGACCACCCGTCAGCGACCCACTTCCGCGACACCCCAGCTACCCACTCCTGCGGCAAGAACCAGGGTTTCCCCACAGCCCATAGCAGGTTCCCTCGTCGGGCCTCGCAAATCCTTCAGCAGGAAGCCTCTGGAACAAGCGGTTCCGCAGGGAATAAAACAGGTAAGAAAACCAAGCTTACCTGAGTTTAACTTTTACCGCGCTGGAGACGCTCCTGCTGCTCCAAGCGGCCGCCTGCACCAATGCGTCTGACGTAATGACGCACGTGCGGCTGAACGGGCCTTCTTCACGTTGTCACTCACGTGACTCCGAAGTAAAATCAGGCCATTCGGCCACATCAAGTCTACTCCGCCATTCAATCAAGGATGATCTATCTTTGCCTCGCAACATTCTCCTGCCTTCTCCCCATAACCCTTGACACCCATATTAATCAAGAATCTGCCAATCACTCCCTTAAATACCCAATGTCTTGGCCTCCACAGCCGTGTGTGGCAATCAATTCCACAGATTCACCACCCTCTGACTGAAGAAATACCTCATCATCTCCTTCCGAAAGGTACATCCTTTTATTCTGAGGCTGTGCACTCCGGCTTTTATTCTGAGGCTGTGCCACTAGTGGAACTATATCTGCATCCACTCTATCCAAGCTCTGGCTCTTTCTGGTTAATTCTGGCTATTTATTTTATAATATTTCAGTTGGACAGTTAGGGGCCTGTCCCACTTTTACGACCTAATTCACAGCCTTTTTTACTCGTGGACATTTCTCATCAGGCTAGAAAAACGCCCCAACCTACTTGATGCCACGAGTACCTACGACTAGCATCACAATCTACCTACGACCTCCTGCCGACCATGCTGCAAGTATGAGTCAAGGGCAAACTCGGCAGAGGTCGTGAATCATGTCGTGAAAGTGGGACAGGCCCTTTGGCTGTATGGAGGGTCACACCTGCAAGCAAGGTCTGCTGTAGCATGTCTAAAACAATTTGTGAAGAACAAGATGTTCCAGGTTTAGCACTTTCTAATCGGGAACAGATTGTACACTCCCTCAAGTACAAGCCTCAAAGCAATTTACAAAAATTGGCTCAGATCATTGGGGTTAAGTGCAGCTAATAGCTTTTTACAGTTCTGTCTGATTAAAAGTGTCTTTTCACCACGCTACAATTCTTTTTATTTTCCTTTTTACTCTTTTGGTAATTATTTGAAAGAAACCAAGGTGAAGACTGAGTGCTGGTAATAGTTTAGAACATAGAGCACAGCCCATGCAATGTCTGCCCCACACATAAACTCAGTCAATTTAATCCTTCTATTTTCTCCCTCATTAACTTATCAATATCCTGTAAAATGCAGATAAATGGCCTAGCCCAGTAGTTGACATGGACAAAGTGAACCAAAAAAACTGTTTCCATGCTATGCTGCTCTACAACTCTATTGGTAACAAAGGCATAGGTAGTACTAAAATAATAATGAGTGCTAATAATTGTTGAAGTGGGCTGAAAAATTGGTGCCGGAAATAGTTTGGGGTATTAAGGAGAAGTACATGGATGAGCAGACATTTCATGTTAAATGGAAAGTTGCAGGCCCAAGGAATCTACAACTGAGATTTTGAAAGTGCGGTAGAATTGAATTAGGATACTGCTTTTTTTTTTGGAACTGGACAAAAAGTTGGGTTTCAGAAGGGAGAAGAGGAATATGGATAGAGAGTAACAGAAGAAAGTATGCAGAGAGGGCTTATCACTGATTCAATGTTTCAAGAAAGCGACACAATCTATTCAAGGATAATTAGCAATTTACGCTGACCTACTCAGCGCCTCATTTTTATATGCTTCTCCAATCGCTTAAATTGCTGTGTGGTATATAAAATAATTTTCATTGAATATTGGGACATTTTATATTTTACCACTCTGAGCTAACCAGACACCTTTTCATGTTTGCGACTGAAGTTATTAGATTGGTTTATCTGACATACACACGATTTTTAGGATTCAAACAGTGTTACCTTTTATCAGTTTAGTTTAGTGTAGAGATACAGCGTGGAAAGAGGCCTTTCGGCCCACCAAGACCTCGCCGACCAATGATCACCCACACACTAGTTCTATATTATCCTAGGTCCGCATCCTACACTCTAGGGGCATTTTACAGAAGCCAATTAATCTTCAAACCCGCACATCTTTAGGATGGAGGTGGAAACTGAAGCACCCGGAGAAAACCCACACAGTCACAGGGAGAATGTGCAAACTAACATAGACAGCACCCGAGGGAAAGATTGAATCTGGCGCTGCAAACTATACCGCTGTGCCGCCCGGGAATGAGAGAATGATGGGTTTTGTTGTAAACGTCATGAAGGAATTATTCAATGAAGATGCGTGAGGGAAAATTGAATCAAAGATTGCAAATAAATGAAGCATTTCCATCAGACCTAGTTACCTTCTTTCCAACAGTTTTCTTTAGTCTGCGTCAGTTTCACCAAACGATTCGCTTCCTCCAGTTGAATTTCCAGGAGACTGTTGTTCCCCTGAATTTCGGCTATTTTCTAAAGCAAGTAAATGACATATTTAATGGTAACACTGGCTTAACATTGTATATCCTAATTATGAATAGACTTAGGACCTGTGTACACACAGGTTGATGATAAACTGCTTGAGCTAAATATATTGTACTTAAACATTCTGAACAACTCCTTTGATGCGATATAAATAAAGTGTTTGATAGTGGATTCATGGTGACAAGACTAAGTTTAAGAAGCATGAAGCACATACAGGTAGCCCAGCTATGTATAAAGTCAGCCCCCAAAAAATCAAACCTCAAATAGACTCATAGAGCTGTACGGCATGAAAACAGGCCCTTCGGCCCACCTTATCCATGCTGACCAAGTTGGCATTCTGGGCTAATCCCATTTGCCTGGGACTGACAATGATTGTTTCCCCATGAAAGATTGACTGCACAATGGGTTTCTGGCAAAAGTATTAACTTTGTGCTAATTTACTCTTTCATAAAACAGGAGATTACATATAAACTGGCAATGGACATCAGTCTGAATAAATTTCTGATAAATTGTAAGTGTAGAAATGTTATAACACAGCAGGAGACCATTTGGCTCTTTGAGTCGACACTAGTTCTAACCTCCTCAATATTTGTACTTCTGCTTTCATTCAGTGATCGCTGCAATATCATCCAATAAATCTCAGTTGATGCAACGGAGTGTGTGGGAAAGAAGTGCAGATGCTGGTTCACACCAACAATAGGCACAAAACGGAGTAACTCAGTGGAACAGGCAGCATCTCAGAAGAGAAGGAATGGGTGACGTTTCGGGTCGAGGAAACTCTGAAGTCTCGACCTGAAACGTCACGCGTTCCTTCTCTCCAGAGATGCTGCCTGTCCCGCTGAGTTACTCCAGCATTTTGTGTCTAATTTTGATGTAACTGAGAATTGATACGTTAATACATTGCCCAGCAAGGAAATGTGTCACATCCCTTTTAACAATCTGTGCTCCAGAACCTGCTCCCCCGAAAATATTCTGGTACATCTACAACACTGGCATTACTCAATGATGTGGAAAATTGTCTAGAAACATCATGTCTACAAGTAGCAAGACAAATCCAAATTGGCCATTTACTGCCCCATTAGTCTCCTCTCAATCGGCAAAGTGATGGAAGGGATGATAGATAGTGTTATTAAGCAGCTTTTGCTCAGGGATAATCTGCTTACAGAAACCCAGTTTACACAAATCCAGTCACTTAACTCCAGACCTTTTGCCGCCGTGGTTCAAACAGGGACAGAAGAGGTGAACTCCAGCGGTGAGGTGAGAAGAACTGCCCTTGACATCAAGGCAGCTTTTGATTGCGAATGGCATCGAGAAGCCCAGGCTATTTCGGAGTCAATGGGAATGGAAGGGAAACCTTGCACTGGTTTCAGTCATGCCCAGCACAAAGGAAGATGGTTGTGTTAGTTGGAAGTCAAGCATCTCAGCCACGGGACATCTCAGCTGAAGATCCTCAGTGTCATGTGTGAGGACCAACCATCTTCAGCTGCTCCATCAATGACCTTCCTTCAATGGTCAGGTCAGACGTTGGGATGTTCACTGATGTTTGCACAATGATAGCACCATTCAACACTCCTGAGACAATGAAGCCATTCACATCCAGATGCAGTAAACCCCAGATCAATATCCATGCCCGGGCTTATAGTTGGCAAGTGACATTTGTGCCACCCAAGTGCCAGACATTGATTGTATCCAGCAAGAGAAAATCCAGCCATACTCCCTGACATTCACTAAATCCCACATTATCAATACCCTGAGTTGCCATTGATCAGAAATGGTGGTGGAGCAGCCATATACACACAAGAGCAGCTGAGAGGCTGGGAATGTTGTGGTGAGTGACTCACCTCCTAACACCCCAAAGCCTGTCCACCATCTCCAAGGCTGGAGTCGGGAGTGTGATGGTACTATCTCCACTTGTGTGGATGAGGGCAGATTCAACAACACTCACAAAAATCGACACCACACAGGACACCCGCTCGATAGGCATCCCATCTACAACCATCACTGACGTACAAAATCAAGTCTGTATCCAGTCTACAGGAGGTACTGCAACGACTCACCAAGACTCCTGAGACAACACTATCCAAACTGCCCACCACTGCCAGTTAGAAGGGCAAGGACTGCTAAAGCGAGGAATGTAGACACATGGAACTGCAGATGCTGGTTTACAAAAATGGAAACAAAGGGCTGGAGTAAACTTACAGGGTCAGGCATCATCTCTGGAGAACATGGATAGGTGATATTTCACAGAGTGCTGGAGTAACTCAGCGGGTCAGGCAGCATCTCTGGAGAACATGGATTGGTGACGTTTCACAGAGTGCTGGAGTAACTCAGCGGGTCAGGCAGCACCT
This sequence comes from Leucoraja erinaceus, assembly GCF_028641065.1. Taxonomy (NCBI): domain Eukaryota; kingdom Metazoa; phylum Chordata; class Chondrichthyes; order Rajiformes; family Rajidae; genus Leucoraja; species Leucoraja erinaceus. The sequence continues at coordinate 10,397,387 of NC_073379.1, forward strand.
CTGGAGAACATGGATAGGTGATCTTTCGTGTCAGGAGTCTTCTTCAGACTGGTTTTAGTTGGGGGGGGGGGGGGGAAAGTTGGAAGAAAGGTGAGGATGGGACAAAGTCTGCCAAGTGATGGGTGGAATAGAGGTGAGGGGGGTTTGATCGGCTGATAGTTGGACTAAGGTCACAAATGAAGACAAAAAAGTTGTGAGATAAGAGAATAGGAGTGAAATGCGAAGCTAGAGGAAGGAATATAGGTGGAAGGGTTCAGGGAGGGGGGAAGGGGAGAATGGGTGCACATCCAGATGGGCTACAGCACAGAGAAGGGGAAAATAGGATAATTGTTTGCAGGTTAGTTACCTAAAATTGGAGAATTCAATGTTCATACTGTTGGGTTGTAAACTGCCTGGGAAGAATATGAGGTGCTGTCCCTCCAGTTTTCCTGTGGAAATCTAGCAATGGAAGAGGCCCAGGACAGAAAGGTCAGTATTGGGAGGGGAAGAGTTAAAATAGTTAGCAATTGGTGAACCAATCGTATGTGTTGGGCAAAACGGTCGCAGAATCTATGGTTGGTCTTGGCGATGTAAAGGTCATATTGGGAGCACTAAACGCAGTAGATGAAGTTAGAGCAGGTGCTTGTAAATCTCTATTTCATCTGGAAGGGCTTCTGGAGTCCTTGAATGTATGTGAGGTAGGGGGTATCAGCAATGAACGTAGTAGATGAAGTTAGAGAAGGTGCTTACAAATCTCTATCTCACCTGGAAGAGCTTCTGGAGTCCTTGAATGGATGTGAGGTAGGAGGTATATGTGCAGGTGTTGCATCTCCTGAGATTGCAGGGGAAAGTACCTGGGGAAGGAGTGGTTTGAGGGGGAAAGGATGATGAAAAGCAGGGGACATCACCACCACCACCACCACATGGATGTTGTTCTCTAAGCCAGACACGATCCTGACTTGGAAATATGTCACTGTTCCTTCAATTTCCTGGATCAAAACCCTTAACAGCATTGTGATGCACCTACATCTCAAGGACTGCGGTGGTTCAAGAAGACAGCTCACCAGCAACATCTCAAGAGCATCTCGGGATGGACAATTAAATGATGGTTCAGGCTTCGAAGCTCACATCTATTGAATAAATAGAAAAAAATGTATTGCCTGAGAAAGATGGCAAGCTGAGCAGCGAACCAAAAAAATGAGCTATAAATTAAAGCCAAACGTTGCACTGTCAGAGGTCAGCATGGTGATAATACAATTGCTTTCAAGGAGATGCAAACCAACTGAGATGTTGAATCTATGATTGTGAAAATTCTTTGAAAGAAAAAAAAGTCTTGTTTGAAGGGAGCTCATAAGGTAAAGTGGTAATGTCACTAACTATAAATGTCAGTAATGTAATGTAGACGTGGGACAGAAGGCTGTGGAGGCCAAGTCAATGGATATTTTTGACTGATTCTTGATTAGTAAAGGTGTCAGGGGTTATGGGGAGAAGGCAGGTGGATGGTGTTGAGAGGGAAAGATAGACCAGTCATGATTGAGTCGTCAAGAGTGTTTTATTGTCATATGTACCAGAAGACAATTAAATTCTTACATGCTGCAGCACAACAGAATAGGTAAACATAGTACACAACGGGAGAGAAAAAAAGGTTCAGTGTGTATATATAAACATGCCCAATAAATAAACAAATTGTACAGTAGACTTGATGGGCCAAATGGCCTAATTCTGCTCCTAGATCTTATGAAGTTTTATGAAACATTGTGTCCACCATTTCAGCATTCACCACTCCATGATCCTGCAGACTCCTCAATTAGTACATTCTTCATTGCACAATTGTGAGGCATCTTTCCCATGTAATATTAATTAATTTCTGTAATGAACAAACTATTATGCTAAGACAAGGAAATTGCAGTCTACGCTGCTTAGCCTGTGCTTGTAATTAGACTGAAATTGCACATTTAAGCAGTTCAACAATGTATTGCCTGAGTTTTATATTCCCTGTGCATTGTAATACATGTCTGCATGAATAGAGTGCTCCACTGAGGTTGCTAGATCGAGGTACGTTCTATTATTGTCAACAGAGATTAGTTCATTGTTTACCACTCAACTCCTGAGCAGCGTGCATGATATATTCAAGTGATTACATGAAACTGATGCACAAATCTTTATTGATCCACAACAAAAAAGATCTGTCCTGATTTTTCCCATAAATCTATTCCATTTCTCATGATCCCATGCAGATATGTCGAGACTAATCAACCAGCTGCTGCCATTTTTTCTCAGAACTCTGACATAGTGAACTAAAATAAATGTACATGGACAGAGAAAGTGTGCATCACCGTGACTCATTTATCAGAAACAATCTTCTACCAGTTCTTGACAACGTAACGGAAATTGAAGTCAATTGCCTCTGCTGCTCATAAAGTATAATCAGGTTGTGGCTCAGACAGTTCATAATACATTTTTCTTAAATTAATGATTCTAATAAACTGTATGCCTGGAAATGACAGGTATTAGTGTGAGATTACGAAAAAGATCAGCAAAAGTAAAGGTCATGCCTAAGGATTGGTGAACCTCAAACTCTTGCTTACCCCAGGCAAAATACAAGTACAGAAACACACCGATAATCTGCTATCAAACCATTTGGAAATCACAATGGTCTGATTGGTTGCTAATGACAAAACAGGAATACAAATATGGAAAGTGAGGAAAGTTGTTGGCAAATTGCTGGGGGATTTACCAGTTGATGGCTTACTGGCAACATCCACAAGTCAATAGTGTGTTATTGTCATACTAGACTAAGAGGGACCCGTTGGGTCCCAGTCACACGGGAGGCCTGGTCCACCAACGCAACCCATTCAGCAATTCAATATTCCATGGTGGGGGAGAGGGGGTGGTGTGGGGGAGAGGGTTGGTGTGGGGGGAGGGAATTGGTGTGGGGGAGGGGGCTGGTGTGGGGGAGGGGGGATGTGAGGGAGGAGGTGGGTATTGGGCAGTGTGGGGGAGGGGGTGTATGAGGGAGGGAGGTGTGTGGGAAGGGAGGTGTGGGGGAGAGGTGTTGTGTGGGGGAGGGGGGTGTGTGGGAGGGGGGTTGTGAGGGGGAGGATGGTGTGGGGGAGGGGTGTGGGGGGGGGGGTGGGGTGGTGTGGGGGAGTGGGGGGGGGTGGGTGGGGGGTGGGGTGGGGGGTGTGGTGTGTGGGGGGTTGGGGGGAAGGGCAAAGGGGTGGTGTAGGGGAGGGGGTAAGGGTGAGGGGTGAAAGGGTGTGTGGGTGTGTGGATGGGGGGGGTAGGGGTGTGTGTGGGGGGGAGGGATTCCACTCAGCGGCCACCGGCCGCGGCACCACACAGCACCTCCCAGTTCCACTCAGCGGCTTCCCCGACTCCACAGTGGCTTCCCCGACTCCACGCATGGCTTCCCCGACTCCACACAACGGCTCCCTCAACTCCACTCATCGGCTTCCCGACTCCACTCAATGGCTTCCCCGACTCCACTCTTGCGGGCTTAATCAGCACGGCTTTTGGACTCAGCCACGCCTCTGGGACTTTACTCTCCTCGCCCAGGTGATTGACAGCGGGTGCCGGAATGGGCGTTACCTTCATGGTGACTGACAGGTGAGAAGACCAATCTCACGATTTTTTTAACTTTCATAACTTTTGTAATATGCCACCGATTGGAACAAAACTTGGTGCACTGGGAGCAGAGGTGAACGGTGAGTAAAGTGGCGAAAAATCCTAGCAATATAGGATACCATATTTGGGCAAATTAAAAAAAAAACGCAAACCGGAAGAGGACAAGATGTGAGTTTTAGTAATAGTATGAATAGATAGATGTCTCAGAAGTCAAGAGCTTATTTGAAGTTGTAGTGTTTAATTGCCTAATGGCTGTAGGGAAGAGGCTGTTACTGAACCTGGACGTTACAGTTTTCAGGCTCCTGTACCCTCTTCCTGATGGCACAAAATAATCAAGCAGACGTGATGACATCCCGGGTTATTGTGCGAGAACAGAGATGGCTGGCATCTTGGCAGAGATGTTTGTATCCTCTTTAGCCACAGGCAAAGTCCCAGAAGACTAGATAATACGTAATGTTATTAGGCTGGTGAACAATACATAAGTGCTTGGGGAAGATTCATACTCACATCAGGACAAGCATGGACTTATTGGGGATAGTCAGCTTGTTCAGACAGTCCATGTCCGACAAACTTGATTGAGATGTTTGAACAGGATGATGAAGATGATTGATGAGGGTAAAGAAGTAGATATTGTCTTTAGTGTCTTTTGATTACTTTAGTGAAGCATTTGACAAGGCCCCTCATTTTAGGTTAATCTGGAAAATTAAGGCACATGGGATCCATTGTGACTTGGATTCAAAATTAGCTTGGCCAACCAATAAGAATAGTGGTGAAGGGTTGATATTTTGGCTGGAGGCATATGACCAGTGGAGGTCAGCAGGGGTCAGGGATCAGTTCTGAGATGTTGTTAATTGTGAGATTATTATATATATAAATGTTTTTGAGAAAATGTCAGTGGGCTGATTTGTAAGTTCACTGACACCAGAAATTGATAGAGTTCTATATAGTGATAAAGGTTATCAAAAGATATAACGTGATACAGGTATAGACAAGTTTTAAATTTGGGACGAGAAATGGCAGATTAAGTTTAATCCAGAAAGGTTATATGTTCTAATTGTGCACTATTGCACATTAGGAGAACAAATGTAAGAGAAAAGTATGCAGTTAATGGCCCTTGGGAACACTGATATACAGAGGGATCTTGGGGTATAAATGCAAAGTTCTATGAAAGTGAGTATAAATGTTGGCAAGTCATCTTGCAGCTGTATAAAACTTTGGTTTGGCCACAGGTGCATGCTGTACTGGTTGCCCCGTTACAGGAAGGTGTGGAGGCTTTGGAGAAAGTGCTAAAGAGGTTCACTTGGATAAGGACATAAGGAATAGGAGTAGAATTAGGCCATTCGGACCATCAAGTCTACTCCGCCATTTAATAATGGCGGATCTATCTCTCCCTCCTAACCCCATTCTCCAGCCTGCACCCCATAACCTTTGACACCTGTACTAATAGAGAATCTTTCTAACTGTGCCTTAAAAATATCTACCGGTGGCCTCTACAGCCTTCTGTGGCAAAGAATGCTACAGATTCACCACCCTAGGACCAAAGAAATGTATCTTCATCTCCTTCCTATAAGAACATCCTTTAATTCTGAGGCTATGACCTCAAGTTCTAGCCTCTCCCACTAATGGAAACATCCTCTCCACATCCGCTCTATCTAAGCCTTTCACTATTCCGTATGCTTCAATTAGGTCGCCCCTCATTCTTCTAAACTCCAGCGAGGTCCAGTGCAGCCAAACACTCATCATAGGTTAACCTAGTCATTCCTGGGATAATTCTTGTAAACCTCCTCTGAACCCTCTCCAGAACCAAAGGTTCGAAAGTTCAAGGGTCTCTTTATTGTCACGTGTACCAATTAAGGTACAGTGAAACTCGAATTTCCATACATCCATACAAAAAAAAAGCAACAAGACACACAACTACATAAAAGTTAACATAAACATCCATCACAGCTGATTCCTATATTCCTTACTGTGATGGAAGGCAATAAAGTCTAATCTTCTTCCTCTTTATTCTCCTGCAGTCGGGGCAGTTGAACCATCCGCAGTCAAGGCAATCAAATCTCCTGCGTTGGGGCAATCGAAGCTCCTACGGCTTGGAGCTCCCAAAGTCGGTCTCTCACCAGAGACCGCGTGCTCCACAATGTTACAGTCCGCAGGCTCCCGCAGTTGGAGCTCCGAAGTCGGTCCCCAGTAGAGGCCGTCAAGTCCACGATGTTGGGCCGCAGTGCGGACGGTGATACGATATAGAAATAAAATCGCATCTCCACCGAGGTAAGGGATTAAAAAACGTTTCCCCCAAACCCCCCCACCACATAAAACAAGCTAAACAACAATAAAAACATACATTTAACACATACTAAAAAACAACAAAGAAGGGACGAGACAGACTGTTGGCGTTGCGGCCGTTGCAGGCGTCACCCAGTGGTATTCACAATCTCTAATGCCACCTCTTTCAGAACCCTGGGGTGCAGTCAACCTTCCACCTTCCCAAGTACCCACTCCACTAACTTTCAACCCCTGACTCTTTTTAATTTCAGGCACGTTGCTGGTGTCTTCCACTGTGAAGATTGATGCAAAAATGTTATTCAACTCCTCTGCCATTTCCTTATTCTCCATTATCACATCTCCTGCATCATTCTCCAGCAGTCTAACATCCACTTGAAGCCTCTTTCTTGATCTTTATATAACTGAAGAAACTATTGCTATCCTCTTTTATAGTATTGGCTAGCTTACCTTCATATTTCATAGAAACATAGAAAATAGGTGCAGGACTAGGCCATTCGGCCCTTCGAGCCTGCACCGCCATTCAATATGATCATGGCTGATCATCCAACTCAGTATCCTGGACCTGCCTTCTCTCCATACCCCCTGATCCCTTTAGCCACAAGGGCCACATCTAACTCCCTCTTAAATATAGCCAACGAACTGGCCTCAACTACCTTCTGTAGCAGAGAATTCCAGAGATTCACCACTCTCTGTGTGAAAAATGTTATCCTCATCTCGGTCCTAAAAGATTTCCCCCTTATCCTTAAAATGTGACCCCTTGTTCTGGACTTCCCCAACATCGGGAACAATCTTCCTGCATCTAGCCTGTCCAACCGCTTAAGAATTTTGTAAGTTTCTATAAGATCCCCCCTCAATCTTCTAAATTCTAGCGAGTGCAAACCGAGCCTATCCAGTCTTTCTTCATATGAAAGTCCTGACATCCCAGGAATCAGTCTGGTGAACCTTCTCTGTACTCCCCCTATGGCAAGAATGTCTTTCCTCAGATTAGAAGACCAAAACTCTACGTAATACTCCAGGTGTGGTCTCACCAAGACCCTGTACAACTGCAGTAGAACCTCCCTGCTCCTAAACGCAAATCCTTTTGCTATGAGTGCTAACGTACCATTCGCCTTCTTCACTGCCTGCTGCACCTGCATGTCTACTTTTAATGGCTGGTGTACCATGACACCCAGGTCTCGTTGCATCTCCCCCTTTCCTAATCGGCCACCATTCAGATAATAGTCTACTTTCCTGTTTTTGCCACCCAAGTGGATAACCTCAAATTTATCCACATTATACTGCATCTGCCATGCATTTGCCCACTCACCCAGCCTATCCGTCACCTTGCAGCCTCCTAGCATCTTCTTCACAGCTAGCACTGCCCCCCAGCTTCGTGTCATCCACAAACTTGGAGATGTTGCATTCAATTCCCTCGTCCAAATCATTAATATATATCGTAAATAGCTGGGGTCCCAGCACTGAGCCTTGTGGTACCCCACTAGTCACTGCCTGCCATTGTGAAAAGGACCCGTTTACTCCTACTCTTTGCTTCCTGTCTGCCAGCCAGTTCTTTATATACATCAATACTGAACCCCCAATACCGTGTGCTTTAAGTTTGTATACTAATCTCTTATGTGGGACCTTGTCGAAAGCCTTCTGAAAGTCCAGATTTAACACATCCAAATTTTTCCCTTATCCACTCTACTAGTTACATCCTCGAAAAATTCTATAAGATTCGTCAGACATGATTTACCTTTCATAAATCCATGCTGTATTTGTCCAATGATTTCACCAATTTCCAAATGTGCTGCTATCCCATCTTTAATAACTGATTCTAGCAGTTTCCCCACTACCGACGTCAGACTAACTGGTCTGTAATTCCCCGTTTTCTCTCTCCCGCCCTTTTTAAAAAGTGGGGTTACATTAGCTACCCTCCAATCCTCAGGAACTACTCCAGAATTTAAAGAGTTTTGAAAAATTATCACTAATGCATCCACTATTTCTGGGGCTACTTCCTTGAGTACTCTGGGATGCAGCCTATCTGGCCCTGGGGATTTATCGGACTTTAATCCATTCAATTTACCTAATACCACTTCCCGGCTAACCTGGATTTCACTCAGTTCCTCCATCTCATTTGACCCCCAGTCCCCTGCTATTTCTGGCAGATTATTTATGTCTTTCTTAGTGAAGACAGAACCAAAGTAGTTATTCAATTGGTCTGCCATGTCCTTGTTCCCCATGATCAATTCACCTGTTTCTGACTGCAAGGGACCTACATTTGTTTTAACTAATCTTTTTCTCTTCAGATATCTATAAAAGCTTTTGCAGTCAGTTTTTATGTTCCCTGCCAGTTTCTTTCATAATCTATTTTCCATTTCCTAATTAAGCCCTTTGTCCTCCTCTGCTGGACTCTGAATTTCTCCCAGTCCTCTGGTACGCTGATTTTTCTGGCTAATTTGTACGCTTAATTTTTTGTTTTGCTATTTCATCTTTTCTCCCCGTATTATCTTTTTAGTTACCCTCTGTTGTTCTTTAAAAGCTTCACAATCCTCTGACTTCCCACTAATTTTTGCAATGTTATATGCCTTCTCTTTTAGCTTTATACCGACCTTGACTTCCCTTGTCAGCCATGGTTGCCTCTTTCTCTGAATTATTCCCTGAAATTCCTGCCATTGCTGTTCCACTGTCATCCCTGCTAGGGGTCCCTTTCCTGTCAACTTTGTCCAGCTCCTCCCTCATGCCTCTGTAGTCCCCTCTGCTCAGCTGCAATACCGACACGTATGATTTCACCTACTCCCTCTCAAATTGTAGATTAAAACTTATAATGTTGTGGTCACTGCCTCCTAATTCTTCGCTTATCTTGAGTTTCCTATCAAATCCGGTTGATTACTTAACACTAAATCCAAAACTCCCTTTACCGTGGTAGGCTCCAGGCACGGAAATCGCTATCAAAATATGGAGGGGACAAGGAGACACAATTTCTTAGCGGCCAGAAAATCAATAAATGGAGACTATATTCTAGTAAATAATTTTGATTTGTCAATTAAGACAAGTGTAATTTTTTCCAAATGTAAGGTCTCAGACATTTCCATAATCCACATTTTAATTGTGGCTGTTGCTGGGTTTTTCCAAAATTTTAATATTAATTTTTTCCCAATTATTATACTATTATAAAATAAATTTGTTTGGTTTACTCAAAGTTTTAAGCTTTGTTCTGATATTCCTAATATTATTACTTTTGGATCAGGATACAATTGGATATTAACAACTTCAGAAATAATTAAAAAAATATCCATCCAGAAATTTATAATTTTTGTATGTTTGGCGTCTAAGTATTGACATTTGTCACAGATAGGAGAAATATTTGGAAAAATTCTGTTTAATTTTGTTTTAGAATAGTGCAGTCTATGAAGTACTTTAAATTGTATTAAAGAGTGCCTGGCATTTAACGAGCATTGATGTATATGTTGTAAACTTTCATTCCATATATCTTTCATTATGGGTTGAGCTAATTCACTTTCCCATGCTTGTCTATATAGTTCCGTTGACGGGACCTCACTATCTAAAAGAATATTATAAATGTGAGATATTAATTTATCTGTGTTAGGATGTTTATTCAAACATTCGACAAGGATCTCTGGCTCCCTAGTTCTATATTCTTGTGCATGTGATTTAACATAATCTCTTAAATTGGAAATATTAAAAAAAAATATTTGAGTGTAGTCCATAATTCTGTTGTAACTCCTGAAATGAAAGAAAAATAACTTTTCTGTAAAGGTGTCCCACCTTTTTAATTCCATAATTTTTCCATTGTACAAAACCTTTATTCAACACAGATTTAAATGAAGGATTATTTACAATGGGGAGAAGCAGTGATAAACTATCCAGTTCCATAGCTTCTGAGCTGACTTATTAGGCTAATGAGTTATTCACATAATATTACACAGATGACACAAGAGACTACAGATGCTGGAATGTTGCGCAAAACCTAAAGTGCTGGAGTAACTCAATGGGTCAGGCAACATTTGTGAAGGGAATGGACAGATGTCATTTTGGGTTGGGTCCTTTCTTTAAGAGTGTTTTTTTGCTCTTGCACAGATGTGTCAGAAGGTGCCTGAAGGGTGAAATAGGTGGGTAGTAAGAAACAAGTGCTACTTCCATTGTTTCCTCTGGTCTTCTGACGGAGTGAAAAGCTTTAGTTAGGTCATGTGAAGAGTATCCTGACAGTGATTTTCCCTGGGAAAGGGGTTTGTCAACTTTCTTGAAAATGGTCAAGGGAATATCCCATCTCTGTCATTCCTTCCTCTTCCTAACTGATGAAAATGGCATTATTGATTCATAATTGAATGTCATAATAGCTACGTTTTATAACTGCAGTGATGATACCGCAGTGTACCATCTACAGAATGCATTGTAGTCTGCACCGACCAGCGATTCCCGCACATTAACATTATACTACAAACCAAGATTCAAGAGAGTTTATTGTCATGTCCCTGATAAGACAACAAAATTCTTGCTTTGCTTCAGCACAACAGGACATAGTAGGCATGACTACAGAACAGATCAGTGTGTCCATATACCATTATATAAATATATACACACATGAATAAATAAACTGATAAAGTGCAAATAAACAGATAATGGGCTATTAATGTTCAGAGTTTTGACCGAGTCAGTTTTAATAGCCTAATGGCTGTGGGGAAGTAGCTATTCCTGAACATGGTCGTTGCAGTCTTCAGGCTCCTGTGCCTTCTACCTGAAGGTAGCGGGGAGATGAATGTGTGGCCAGGATGGTGTGGGCTATGAGCATGATACTGCCAGCCTTTTTGAGGCAGCGACTGCGATAGATCCCCTCGATTGAAGTGAGGTCAGAGCCGATGATGAACTGGGCAGTGTTTACTACTTTTTGTAGTCTTTTCCGCTCCAGAGCGCTCAAGTTGCTGAACCAAGCCACAATGCAACCGGTCAGCATTCCCTCTACTGTGCACCTGTAGAGGTTTGAGAGAGTCCTCCTTGACAAACCGACTCTCCGTAATCTCAGGAAGTAGAGGCGCTGATATACTTTCTTAATAATTGCATCAGTGTTCTCGGACCAGGAAAGATCTTCAGAGATGTGCACGCCCAGGAATTTGAAGCTCGACCCTTTCAACCATTGACCGGTTGATATAAACGGGACTGTGGGTCCCCATCCTACACCTTCCAAAATCCACAATCAGACGTGTACGACTTTGGAGTGTGGGAGGAAACCGAAGATCTCGGAGTAAATCCATGGAGGTCATGGGGAGAATGTACAAACTCCGTACAGACAAGCATCTGTAGCCAGGATCCCACCCGGGTCTCTGGCGCTGTAAGCTCTGTAAGGCAGCAACTCTACCACTGTGCCACCGTGCCGCCCAGATCGCTCGTAGTACCTGCCGTAGCATCTGCTTCTACTGCCTGGAAGGACAGGGGCAGCAGGCAGGTCGCATCAGAATCACCACTCCTCCATGTCAGGCACCATCTTATACTGTGAAATTTTCATTAGCCCTTCATCAACATGCAACTCTCTACCCATCAACATAGTGAAAGTGCCTTTAACCAGAAGGACTGTAGTGGCTCAGGAAGATGGCTCACTGCTACCTTCTTAATGACATTTAAGTGCGGGAGATGATACCAGCCAACAATACTAGCATCCAAATAAAACATAAATTAAAAAAGATCACCTTTAAAATATATCTTCCAGAACTTATTGTGCAAAATTAACCCAAGAGGTAGAATGTCTATAATAAATTGATAGAATAGAGATGGCTTGGATGGGGCATCATCTTAAAAAAAATATATATATTTTTTAATTCAATCTCTTTTTGGAGGCTGAAAAACACTCCCTCCCCTTCATACCAATGCTCATAGCCTTTCAAACTCCTAAAGCTTTGCTTTATTTCTATTTTGGTAGAATCTGGATACTTCTTGTGTTCAAGTGACATTGACAGCGTCCTGAATAAATCAAACTCTTCCATTCGACAAAATCCTTTCAGCCACCGTTCAGATGATCAGCAATTATCCAGTTGTGACTGCACTAAATTAGTCATTTTACTTCGGAGTCACGTTAGTGACTATGTGAAGGCCCCGTCCAGCACGCATGCGCGACATAGCGTCTCACGCAGTGCACATCAACGGACGGGAGTACGAGCTCTCCCGCAACAATTTGAAAGCGGACCTTCAGGTAAGCAAACTTACTCTGAGAACATGGTGTTTTCGAAACCCTGTTCTGTTATATTTTTAAATAGGAACATGAACAGGGAAAACACCAAGGAAGGTCGTTCCTGTCGGACTGCAATGGACCAGGAGGGTTCCAGCAGTGGGGGGCGACCGGCAGCACCTGGACCGCACACGCTGCGGTCCACAGTCACCGACCACGTTCCGAGCCAAGCCCAGCGCCGCTAGCATAGCTCAAACAACCGCAGCGGGCTGGATGTAAGGCACAACGGAAGTCGGACCGGCCGGTTCACTCAGACGAGCCCGGCATGGTAGACTCACCGCCCGAGAGCGGCAAAAGGTGACCGTTTCAAGCCTTATGGAAAGGCTCATGGAGCAAAAGCTCCAGCGAGACTTGCTCCGGGAGATGGGGCAAGCTCGCCAAGGGAGCACAAAAACTCCCGCTCCAGTGCACTAACAAGCACTGGCCATCGCATCTCCCTCAACAGAGGGGAGCATTGGTGACCAGTGCTGGGCTGGTCAAGAACAGGGGTCACTGGCTGAAGAAACCATGAGTATGCTTGTGGCACATGACCAGGAAGAGCTGCTGGGAGCGGTGAACCGCTACGTGGCAACACCACAAGCGGGACGGCCGTTACAGCCTAAACTGGCGGGCAGCTTACTACCTGTCCTTTAAACCTCTCCAAGACAGGTAGTCAATGAGGCGTTGGACCTTATCACGCCTCCCCAAAATTGCATTTGCTCAATGTGCCTGCCATTACTGGGGGTACATTGAGCAGGGTATCAAAACCCAAAAACTTAAATTGCAAAAAATGTTGATACCCCTGACGTCGGCTATCACTTCATATTTCATGGACAGGGTTGACATGACAAAACACCCTGGCTCTACTGTGCAACACAGTATGTGATTAACAACCTCCGGAAGGAGGTCATAAGACCTGCCCTCAACCCCAAAAATTTGCAGGACTGTGTAGAACGCCGGCCTCAGAACCACAGATCCTGCTATTTAGCAAAGAATTACCAAAACAAGCCAAAACATCTGGACGAAGAATCCAAGGCATTTGGCCTCATGAGGGCAGGACCTGGAACGAGCAAACCACGCAAACCCAGACGGCAGTACCTCTACGCATCCACCAGTAGGCATCTACTTCATGGTACTGGTGAAAGCTCGGGGCCCACATACCATCCCCGGAAGTCTTTCGGGACAGGGCCCAGAGCGGGCACCATGGAAAATGTGCCACCCCCCACAGCACCACCCCGACAGACAAGGAACCAGAAACCGAAGAAATTAACACACCACCAAACAACAGTGGAGGTAGTTGGGTCTGGTTCAGGTGGGGATTGTGCTAACCGGGGGGAGATTACACCTGTTTTTGGAAGCATGAAGAACTATCACACTTGGTAGTTATATACCAAAAAGTATTTAAGGACAAAAATTGAATTAATTCACGACAACTTGCCACCAGTTCAGCATGCACCCCAAAGGGGTTTTACCCTCTCACTAAAAAAAAAACATGAGGGACAAGCTGAATGGAGAAGTTACGTACAAAGTGATCATAGAGAAATCTAAACATGAACCTTTGGAATTCGTATTAAATTTAATAAAACCAAAAAAGATGGCGAATGTTGCATCATCATTGACTTAACCACATTGAATACTTTCGTCAGGTATACACACTTTAATGGAAAACATTTGTAACTGCCAAACAATGGATTTCCTAAGGATACTTTATGGCAGGCATCGACTTAAAAGATGCATATTATTCAGTACCCATTCATGAAGATCATCGTAGATGCCTAAAAATTTACCTGGATGGGGTAACTATGGCAGTACAAATGATTGACTAATGGTCTAACATGAGCCAAAACTGTTTAGATATTAAAACCAGCCCTGACACTATTAAGGAAACATATTGTCATGGCATATCTCGATGATATTTTAATAATAGACAAAACCATGGAATTAGCTAATTCAGCAGCATTAGCTACTAAAAACATATTTAAACTTGGCCTTTGTCATACATCCAGATAAATCTACGTTGACACCACCCACAACTATGGACTATCTTGTATTCACAATTAACTCAGTCCATATGTCTATAACGTTGCCAAAAGAAAAGTCTGCAGAATCGGCACAAACCTGTAACAAATTAATGGTTAACAATCGACCAACCATTTGACAAGTGGCAAGAGCAATTGGGAAATTAGTAGCACCATTAGTAGCTTGGACCTTTGCATTAGAGCAAAGGTGCTTGCGTTTTAAACAACATGCAGGTCACTTTGACTGAACCATGAAATTGCCTATTTTCAGACTTATAATGATGGAAAGAGAACATTTGGCATAGTTCCAGCCATCATTTATCAATAATCCATATCCAGAACAGGTGCTAGATGGACAAATCTAGAATCATCACTACTACAGACACTGGACATAAAAACTATTTGGAAATGTTGGGTGCGTTCTATGGGTTAAAAGCATATTGTTCAAAAGTGCACCATTTGCATGTTCATTTACAAATTGACAATACCACAGTGGTGGCCTATATTAACCACATGGGCGGGATAAAATCGATATAATGTGATAATTTGATCAACATAATCTGGTAATGGTGTGTCGACAAACATATTTGGCTATCAGCAACATACCTGCCAGGTAAGCTACATACAGTGGCAGACATGTAAAACGCCAAAGCATTTGCTGAAATTACAAAGCAATATGGAACACCAGATATCGATTTCTTTGCATCCCGACTGAATCACCACGTACCAATGTATGACGCTTGGGAACCAGACCTTGAGGCAGCGGCGATGGATACATTCTCGCTAAACTGGGGGGAACTAATCTCTATGTTTTCCCCCCCTTTTCTGACTCATCAGTCAGGTACTACGCAAAATACAGATAAACTTTGCTTCGGGCTTTTTGGTAGTACCCGACTGGCCTACAGAGCCATGGTTCCCAGTGGTCCTTGACAGGGTAATTGAAACCTATGACCATTCCCAGTGGACCAGATCTACTGATCCACCCAGTATCAGGCAAAAGTCACCCATGCCATGACAGAATAAGCCTACTGGGTTGCAGATTCCAAAAAGACCTTTTGATGGACCTAGGATTGTCAAATAGGAGCATGGACACGATAACAGCATCTCACCGACTTTCCACCAAGAAACAATATGTCTCCAGTATAAAAAAAATGGGGAACATACTGCTCGAGAACAGAGACAACCTACTAATCAACCACTATATCTATGTACCAGAGTTCCTAGCCAGCCTTCACCATGATGAAGGTCTGAGCTATAGCACTATCAAATGTGCTAGAAGTGCACTGTCAGCCTATCTAAGACAGGCACCAGGGAAACAGGCCATAGGGTCTCATCCACTGGTGGCCAAATTAATGAGAGGTACCTTCAGTTCAAAACGTCCTAGACCTAGATATACCAAGATCTGGGATGTCAGCATTGGCCTGACATGCCTAAGGGATGGCCACCAGCAAGATCCCTCACTCTGGAAACAGCTACCCTGTAAACGGCCATGCTGATGGGCTTAGTCTCAGCATAAGACTGGACAATATGGTCGTAACATCAGACCAAATAACATTCACCATTCAGGAGCTGGTAAAACAGAGTAGACCAGGAACTTCAGGACTCATTATGGAATTCCGGGTGTACCCACCTGACCCCTGTTATATGTCATGACTCACCTTCTACAATATATCAACACAACCTAAATTCCCAAGGGAGACAAAAAGCACGATGGGTCAGCCACAAAAAAGCCACATGGTCGGGTACCGAGTCAAACCATCTCTAGATGACTCAAACAGGTATTGGGAGCTGTTGGAGTGGATACCGATATTTACACATCTCACTCCACCAGGGCAGCATCCACGTCGGCGGCTAACAGAATGGACGTGGTCCATGGAAAGAACTTCTCAAACATTCTACAATAAGCCATTAATAAAACCTGTTTCACTTGCAGAGAGAATTTTAGACGCTGCAAAAAATATATAATTTAAGCCCGGGGGAGCATTAATTTCTGTTATTATTTTCAAATAATACCATTATTGTTTTACAAACAGATTCATGTTTGATTACGATAACATACTTCCTCCCTTGGATGACTTCGGCAGCGAGTGAAGTATGGACTGTTACACGGTTTGAAATCACAGAGCTTTAAAATCTTCACGTAGTCACTCACGTGACTCCGAAGTAAAATAGTAAGATTAAACGAGAGCTTACCAGTTTGAAGTTTGATCTGTATTTTATGAGGAGTTACGATGAGGGATTACGTGCTCTCCGCTCCCACCCTCAATTATAGAGATCAACTGGTATCTTTGTTCTCCTTATCTTTACTATGTTTATTTCAATTATTCTGTTGTTTCTGTGATTCCGCACCACTGCTTTGAAGTATGTCGCGCATGCGTGCTGGACGGGGTCTTCACGGTCTCATAAAATACAGATCAAACTTCAAACTAGTAAGTTCTCGTTTAATCTTACAATTTTAATTTAAAAACAGAGTTTTACATTCTCACAAGATGCTCCCATGTTAATCCCCTAGCGTTTATCAATATCCAATTAGACTCATAATTTTCTATATGTTTTTAAAAATAGTTTAATCTATCTTTGCACTTTGGGAAAAGTTACAACCTGAAGCCGCTGCTAATTTTGGCACACACCATGTTGCCTAGCTGCTCATGTGCATCTTCTAACTATCCCAATTCACATACCTGCTCCAAAAGGACAAAGTCTTCAACCAATTTGTCCAGATTTGCTGTGTGTGTTACCTTCTTCATCTTGTCCTCCATTTTCTTTTTGTTGCTATTTTGGGACAAAATGGGATATTATTGCTCATTTTTCCAAAATATCTTGTTAGTTTTTGAATCTGTTTCTTTTCTTAAAACATTGAAATCTGTTTTTGTATTTAAATAAATCCTGAATTTGAAAAAAAGTTGTGTGTTGAGATATTTTTTCAGAATGTGTCCGTATTTGTGGAATACAGAGGCAAATAAATAATCCTGATTCAATGTCACCCCTTGCAAGGGACTGAATTTCATTTCTCACCAACAGGGTAACCCCACCTCCTCTGCCCACCTGTCTATCTTTTCGATAGGAGGTATACCCTTGAATATTCAGTTCCCATCCCTGGCCCTCTTGCAGCCATGTTTCAGTAATTCCCACAACATCATACTTGCCAGTTTCTAACTGAGCTTCAAGCTCGTCCACTTTATTCCTTATACTTCGCGCATTCATAGACAGTACTTTGACCTCCGTATTCACTTCCCGCCTCGCAATTGGCCCTTGACCTTACTCTGTTGTCCATTCTCAAGCTTTCCTTCCCATTAACTCGAGAATCTTTTGTAATTTTTCCTGTAGCCACTTCCCCTTCAACTTAACCCACACGTGCAGCCTTAGCAAACCTGCCTGCCAGAATGTCAGTCCCCCTCCGTCCCTTTTGCACAGGCACCCCCACCCCAGAAGAGATCACAGTGGTCTATAAATCTAAATCCTTGCTCCCTGCACAGCCCCTTCACCACACATTCAAATCCCCTATCTCCCTGGTCCTGTTCTCACTAGCACGAGGTACTGGAAGCAATTGGGTGAAAAATGTTTTTCTCATCTCGGTCCTAAAAGTCTTCCCCCTTATCCTTAAACTGTGACCCCTAGTTCTGAACTTCCCCAACATCGGGAACAATCTTCCTGTATCTAGCCTGTTCAACCCCTTAAGAATTTTGTAAGTTTCTATAAGATCCCCCCTCAATCTTCTAAATTCTAGCGAGTACAAGCCGATTCTATCCAGTCTTTCTTCATATGAAAATCCTGTCATCCCAGGAATCAGTCTGGTGAACCTTCTCTGTACTCCCTCAATGGCAAGCATGTCTTTCCTCAGATTAGAAGACCAAAACTACACAATACTCCAGGTGTGGTCTCACAAAGGCCCTGTACAACTGCAGTAGAACCTCCCTGCTCCTATACTCAAATCCTTTTGCTATGAATGCTAACATACCATTCGCTTTCTTCACTGCCTGCTGCACCTGCATGCCCACTTTCAATGACTGGTGTACCATGACACGTTGCATCTCCCCATTTCCTAATCGGCCACCATTCAGATAATAGTCTACTTTCTTGTTCTTGCCACCAAAGTGGATAACCTCACATTTATCCACATTATACTGCATCTGCCATGCATTTTCCCCACATACCCAACCTATTCAAGTCACCTTGCAGCCTCCTAGCATCCTCCTCACAGCTAACACTGCCCCACAGCTTTGTGTCATCCGCTAACTTAGAGATGTTGCATTCAATTCCCTCGTCCAAATCATTAATATATATCGTAAATAGCTGGGGTCCCAGCACTGAACCTTGCGGTACCCCACTAGTCACTGCCTGCCATTCTGAAAAGGACCCGTTTACTTCTACTCTTTGCTTCCTGTCTGCCAGCCAGTTCTCTATCCACATCAGTACTGAACCCCCAATACCGTCTGCTTTAAGTTTGCATACTAATCTCTTATGTGGGACCTTGTCGAAAGCCTTCTGAAAGTCCAGATATAACACATCCACTGGTTTTCCCTTATCCACTCTACTAGTTACATCCTCGAAAAATTCTATAAGATTCGTCAGACATGATTTACCTTTCATAAATCCATACTGACTTTGTCCAATGATTTCACCAATTTCCAAATGTGCTGCTATCCCATCTTTAATAACTGATTCTAGCATTTTCCCCACTACCGATGTTAGACTAACTGGTCTGTAATTCCCCATGTTCTCTCTCCCTTCTTTTAAAAAAAATGGGGTTACATTAGCTACCCTCCAATCCTCAGGAACTACTACAGAATCTATAGAGTTTTGAAAAATTATCACTAATGCATCCACTATTTCTGGGGCTACTTCCTGTGGATTTGGGGATTTATCGGCCTTTAATCCATTCAATTTACCTAACACCACTTTCCAACTAACCTGGATTTCACTCAGTTCCTCCGTCTCATTTGACCCCCGGTTCCCTGCTATTTCCGGCAGGTTATTTATGTCTGAAGACAGAACCAAAGTAGTTATTCAATTGGTCTGCCATGTCCTTGTTCCCCATGATCAATTCACCTGTTTCTGATTGCAAGGGACCTACATGTGTTTAACTAATATTTTTCTCTTCACATATCTATAAAAGCTTTTGCAGTCAGTTTTTATGTTCCCTGCCAGTTTTCTTTCATAATTTATTTTCCCTTTCCTAATTAAGCCCTTTGTCCTCCTCTGTTGGACTGAATTTCACCCAGTCCTCTGGTAGGTTTGCTTTTTCTGGCTAATTTGTATGCTTCATTTTTGTTTTGATACTATCCCTGATTTCCCTTGTTATCCACGGATGCACTACCTTCCCTGATTTATTCTTTTGCCAAACTGGGATAAACAATTGTTGTAGTTCATCCATGCTATCTTTAAATGCCTTCCATTGCATATCCACCGTCAACCCTTTAAGAATCAATTGCCAGTCTATCTTGGCCAATTCACGTCTCATACCCTCAAAGTCACCTTTCTTTAAGTTCATAACCCTTGTTTTTGAATTAACAATGTCACTCTCCATCCTAATGAAGAACTCAACCTTATTATGGTCGCTCTTGCCCAAGGGGCCACACACAACAAGACTGCTAACTAACCATTCCTCATTACTCAATACCCAGTCTAGAATAGCTTGCTCTCTCATTGGTTCTTCTACATGTTGGTTTAGAAAACTATCTCATATACATTCCAAGAAATCCTCTTCCTCAGCACCCTTGCTAATTTGAATCACCCAATCTATATGTAGTTTGAAGTCACCCATTATAACTGTTTTACCTTTGTTGCACGCATTTCTAATTTCCTGTTTGATGCCATCCCCAACTCCACTACTACTGTTAGGTGGTCTCTACACAACTCCCACTAGCGTTTTCTGCCCCTTAGTGTTTCACAGCTCTACCCATATCGATTCCACATCCTCCAAGCTAATGTCCTTCCTTTCTATTGCGTTAATCTCTAACCAGCAACGCTACCCCACCTGCATTTCCTTTCTGTCTATCCCTACTGAATATTGAATATCCCTGGATGTTCAGCTCCCAGCCTTGGTCACCCTGGAGCCATGTCTCTGTGATCCCAACTATATCATATTCATTAATAACTATCTGCACATTCAACTCATCCACCTTATTACGAATGCTCCTTGCATTAAGACACAAAGCATTCAAGCTTGTTTTTACAACATTCAATACAATTATGTTGAAAAGTGGCCTTTTTGATTTTTGCCCTGGATTTGTCTGCCTGCCACTTTTACTTTTCATCTTGCTACCTATTGCTTCTACCCTAATTTTACACCCCTCTGTCTCTGTGCTCATGCTCCCATCCCCCTGCCACATTAGTTTAAATCCTCCCCGACAGCACCAGCAAACACTCCCCCGAGGACATTGGTTCCATTCCACCCCACGTGCACTGTCCTGTTTGTACTGGTCCCATCTCCCCCAGAACTGGTTCCAATGCCCTAGAAATTTGAATCTCTCCCCCTTGCACCATTTTTCAAGCCACTTATTCATCTGCAATATCCTATTTCTACTCTGACTAGCACGTGGCACTGGCAGTAATCCAGAGATTATTACCTTGGAGGTCCTGAGGTCCTACTTTTAAGTTTATCTCCTAGCTCCCTAAATTCACCTTGTAGGACCTCATCCCGTTTTTTACCTACATCTCCCCCCCGTCTACTTTCCGCAAAGACTGTTCCCTCCGTAACTCCCTGGTCAATTTTTCCCTTCCCTCCCGCACCACCCCATTCCCGGGCACTTTCCCTTGCAACCGCAAGAGATGCTACACTTGTCGCTTTACCTTCCCCCTCGACTCCATTCAAGGACCCAAGCAGTTGTTCCAGGTGCGACAGCTGCATCTCCTCCAACCTCATCTATTGCATCCGCTACTCTAGATGTCAGCTGATCTGCATCGGTGAGACCAAGCGTGGGCTTGGCGATCGTTTCGCCGAACACCTCCGCTCGGTCCGCATTAACCAACCTGATCTCCCGGTGGCTCAACACTTCAACTACCCCTCCCATTCCGAATCCGACGTCTCTGTCCTGGGTCTCCTCCATGGCCAGAGTGAGCACCAACGGAAATTGGAGGAGCAGCACATCATATTCCGCTTGGGCAGTCTGCTCCCTAGCGGCATAAACATTGAATTCTCCAATTTCCAGTAGTCCTTGCTGTCCCCTTCTCAGCTCTCCCTCAGCCCTCGGGCTCCTCCTCTTCATTTTTCCTTTCTTCTCCCCACCCTACATCAGTCTGAAGAAGGGTTTCGGCCCGACACATTGCCTATATCCTTCGCTCCATAGATGCTGCTGCACCCACTGAGTTTCTCCAGCACTTTTATCTACCTAATATAAACTATATATATCGTCTATATAAACCATGTATATAATGCCCCCAGTCTATATAAACGATGTATATAATGCCCAGTCTATATAGACCATGTATATAATGCCCCGTCTATATAAACCATGTATATAATGCCCATATAAACCATGTCTATATAATGCCCAGTAAACCGTGTATATAATTCCTAGTCTATATAAACCATGTATATAATGCCCAGTCTATGTAAACCATGTATATAATTCCCAGTCTATATAAACCATGTATATAATGCCCAGTCTATAGAAACCATGTATATAATTCCCAGTCTATATAAACCATGTATATAATGCCCCCAGTCTATATAAACTATGTATATAATGCCCAGTCTATATAAACCATGTACATAATCGGCAGTTTATATAAACCATGTATATAATGCCCAGTCTATATAAACCATGTATATAATCGCCAGTCTATATAAACCATGTATATAATGCCCCGTCTATATAAACCATGTATATAATGCCCCCAGTCTATATAACCATGTATATAATGCCCCCTATATAAACCATGTATATAATGCCCCCAGTCTATATAAACCATGTATATAATGCCCCCAGTCTATATAAACCATGTATATAATGCCCCGTCTATATAAACCATGTATATAATGCCCCCAGTCTATATAACCATGTATATAATGCCCCCAGTCTATATAACCATGTATATAATGCCCCAGTCTATATAAACCATGTATATAATGCCCCCAGTCTATATAACCATGTATATAATGCCCCAGTCTATATAACCATGTATATAATGCCAGGTGTCTCTCACCGTCGCGTCGATGATTCCCTTCCCACCGCTGCCGGGCAACAGTTGGGATGCGCCACCGGCCATTGCGGGGGTGAAATGTCCCCCCGGGTATAGGGCGCAGGTGGACCGTCCCCCAGGCTCAGCGCTGCCCCCACTGTCCCCGCCCCAGTCTTCCAGCCCCGCCCCCATAACATTTTAAAACCAGTATATAATGCCCCAGTATATAATGCCCCCAGCCCCGACCATCCAAGCCCCCCAGTCTATATAACCATGCATAAAGCCCCCCCTCTCCCATGTATATAATGCCCCCACTGTATAACCCGCCCCCCTCCCAGCCCCGACCATCCAATATAACCGCCCCCGCACCAAGACCCGCCCCCTCCTCTATATAACCATGTTCCCAATGCCCCAGTCCCCGCACCAAGCCCCGCCCCTCTCCCAGCCCCCCCCACTGTCCCCGCCCCTCTCCCAGCCCCCACCATCCAAGCCCCGCCCCCGCACCAAGCATGTATATAATGCCCCCAGTCTATAACCATGCCCCGCCCCCACTGTCCCCGCCCCTCTCCCAGCCCCCA
This sequence comes from Leucoraja erinaceus, assembly GCF_028641065.1. NCBI lineage: Eukaryota > Metazoa > Chordata > Chondrichthyes > Rajiformes > Rajidae > Leucoraja > Leucoraja erinaceus. The sequence goes on from NC_073379.1 coordinate 10,420,192, forward strand.
CCATCCAAGCCCCGCCCCCCATGTACCAAGCCCCCAGTCCTATATAACCATGCCCCGCCCCCACTATATAACCATCTCCCATGCCCCCACCATCCAATAATGCCCCGCCCCCGCACCAAGCCCCGATGATTCCCTCCCAGCCCCGCCCCCACTTGTCCCCGCCCCGACCCATTGCGGGGGGGAAGCCCCGCCCCCGCACCAGGCCCCACCCCTCTCCCCTGCCCCGCCCCCACTGTCCCCGCCCCCTCTCCAGCCCCCCCCCACATCCAGAGCCCCGCCCCCGCACCAAGCCCCCCGCCCCTCACCCAGCCCCGCCCCCACTGTCCCCGCCCCTCTCCCTCTGCCCCGACCATCCAAGCCCCGCCCCCAGCACCAACACCCGCCCCCAGTGTCCTGCCCCGCCCCTGATCAAGTTTCCCCGCCCCCCCCCAGCCCCCCCTGATCAAGCCCAGCCCCGCCCCCCACCCAGCCCCGCCCCCTCACCACTTGTTCCCAGCCCCGCCACCCCAAGCCCCGCCCCGACAAGCCCCGCCCCCTCGCAAGCCCCCCCCACTACAGTTCCCCCCACTGCCCCCTCACCAAGCCACGCAGCCCCACTGTACCCAGCCACGCCCCCCCCACCAGCCCCTACTGTTCCCAGTCCCGCCCCCTCACCAAGCCCCGCCCCTACTGTTCCCCAACCACGCCCCCTCACCAAGCCCCGCCCCTACAGTTCCCAGCCACTGTACCCAGCCACGCCCCCACTGTTTCCAGCCCCGCCCCCTCACCTGCCCCCACTGTTTCCAGCCCCGCCCCCTCACCAAGCCCCTGAACTGTCACTGCAATCACTGACCCTCCCCATCAATGCTGCTGCCCTACCAAGCAAACTCCATTATTTGCATCTTCATATCTGACCAGAAGCATCTATATCCAATGATGTCGTTTTGAAATTCAGGTGGCAGAGTGGCGCAGCTGGTAGATCCGCTGCCACAGTACTGCTTCCTCACTGCGCCGGAGAGCTGGGTTCGGTCCTGATCAAGTGTGCTGTCTGTGTGGAGCTTGCATGTTCTCCTTGTGACCTGGTGGGTTTTTCTTCCGTGTGCTCCGGTTTTCTCCCATATCCTAAAGAGGTGTGGGTTTGCAGGTAAATTACCCCTCGCTTGTTGGGAGCGGATGAGAAAGTGGGTCAATAAGGAACTCAGTGTGGACTCATAGGGCCGATAGCCTTGTTTCCATTCTGCATCTCTAAACTAAGCTAAATACATGTCAAAAATGTATTGAGGTGGAATATGAGTGATGATCAGACCTTCCCTCTCAAGTTGTGCACCAACACAATAGAACATGGACCTTTGGGCCAAGCTAAATTGATCTCAAGTTCAAGTAACCCTTGCATCCCCTCTCTCTCCACCCCTCTCATATCCTAGTCCTACCACAACTAACAATGGCCTGCGCCTCCGTGCCACCCAAAATGTGTGTGTGTAATTCCCAGTCTATATGATCATGGAGCTTAACATCGGGGAGCTCGTGGTCCCTAGTTAGAGACTGACTTCGGGAGCTCCAAGCCGCAGGAGCTTCGACCGCCCCAACGCGGGAGCTTTGATCGCCCCGACGTGAGGGCTTCAATTGCCCTGATGGGGGAGCTTCGACCGCCCCAAGGAAGAAGATTGGACTTTATTGCCTTCCATCACAGTGAGGAATGTGGGAAATCCGCTGTGGTGGATGTCCTTCCTTCAAATTGGCGGAAGGACATTCTTGCTATTGAGGGAGTGCGGTGTAGGTTCACGAGGTTAATTCCCAGGATGGCGGGACTGTCATATGTTGATAGAATGGAGCGGCAAGGCTTGTATCCTCTGGAATTTAGAAGGATGAGAGGGCATCTTATTGAAACATAAGATTATTCAGGGTTTGGGCACGCTAGAGGCAGGAAACATGTTCCCGATGTTGGGGGAGTCCAGTACCCGGGGGCCACAGTTTAAGAATAAGGGGTAAGCCATTTAGAACGGCGATGCGTCCGAATGGCCTACTCCTGCACCTATTGTCTATTGTTTATGTTAACTTTTATTAAGTTGTGTGTCTTGTTGTTTGTTTTTGGTATGGCTGTATGGGAAATCAAGTTTCACTGTACCTTAATTGGTACACGTGACAATAAAAGACCTTTGAACCATAGAAATGAATATAATTCCATCAGAGTCTATATAAAATATATATTTTATATCACACCCTGATCAAGCCCCGCCCCACCCAGCCACGCCCCCCACTTGTCCCAGCCCCACCCCCCTCACCAAGCCCCGCCCCTACTGTTCCAAGCCACGCCCCCACTGTTCCCAGCCCCGCCCCCTCACCAAGCCACGCCCCCACTGTACCCAGCCACGCCCCCCACCTACAGTTCCCAGCCCCGCCCCCTCACCAAGCCACGCCCCCACTGTACCCAGCCACGCCCCCACTGTACCCAGCCCTGCCCCCTCACCAAGCCCCGCCCCTACTGTTCCCAGCCACGCCCCTCATCAAGCCCCGCCCCCCACTGTTTCCAGCCCCCCGCCCTCTCACCAAGCCCCGCCCCTACTGTTTCCAGCCCCGCCCCCTCACCAGCCCCCACTGTTTCCAGCCCCGCCCCCTCACCAAGCCCCTGAACTGTCACTGCAATCACTGACCCTCCCCATCAATGCTGCTGCCCTACCAAGCAAACTCCATTATTTGCATCTTCATATCTGACCAGAAGCATCTATATCCGATGATGTCGTTTTGAAATTCAGGTGGCAGAGTGGTGCAGCTGGTAGATCCGCTGCCACACAGTACTGCTTCCTCACTGCGCCGGAGAGCTGGGTTCGGTCCTGATCAAGTGTGCCGTCTGTGTGGAGCTTGCATGTTCTCCTTGTGACCTGGTGGGTTTTTCTTCCGTGTGCTCCGGTTTTCTCCCATATCCTAAAGAGGTGTGGGTTTGCAGGTAAATTACCCCTCGCTTGTTGGGAGCGGATGAGAAAGTGGGTCAATAAGGAACTCAGTGTGGACTCATAGGGCCGATAGCCTTGTTTCCATTCTGCATCTCTAAACTAAGCTAAATACATGTCAAAAATGTATTGAGGTGGAATATGAGTGATGATCAGACCTTCCCTCTCAAGTTGTGCACCAACACAATAGAACATGGACCTTTGGGCCAAGCTAAATTGATCTCAAGTTCAAGTAACCCTTGCATCCCCTCTCTCTCCACCCCTCTCATATCCTAGTCCTACCACAGCTAACAATGGCCTGCGCCTCCGTGCCACCCAAAATGTGTGTGTGTAATTCCAGTGTCTATATGATCATGGAGCTTAACATCGGGGAGCTTGTGGTCCCTGGTTAGAGACTGACTTCGGGAGCTCCAAGCCGCAGGAGCTTCGCCCGCCCCAACGCGGGAGCTTTGATCGCCCCGACGTGAGGGCTTCGATTGCCCTGATGGGGGAGCTTCGACCGCCCCAAGGAAGAAGATTGGACTTTATTGCCTTCCATCACAGTGAGGAATGTGGGAAATCCACTGTGGATGTCCTTCCTTCAAATTGGCGGAAGGACATTCTTGCTATTGAGGGAGTGCGGTGTAGGTTCACGAGGTTAATTCCCAGGATGGCGGGACTGTCATATGTTGATAGAATGGAGCGGCAAGGCTTGTATCCTCTGGAATTTAGAAGGATGAGAGGGCATCTTATTGAAACATAAGATTATTCAGTGTTTGGGCACGCTAGAGGCAGGAAGCATGTTCCCGATGTTGGGGGAGTCCAGTACCCGGGGGGCACAGTTTAAGAATAAGGGGTAAGCCATTTAGAACAGCGATGAGGAAACTTTTCACACAGAAACGTTTTCACACAGAGTTGTGAGTTTGTGGAATTCTCTGCCTCAGAGGGTGCTGGAGGTCGGTTCTCTGGATGCTTTCAAGAGTTAGATGGAGCTCCTTAAGATAGCGGAGTCAAGGAATATGGGGAGAAGGCAGGAACGGTGTACTGATTGTGGATGATCATCCATGATCACATTGAATGGCGGTGCTAGCTCCAAGGTCCGAATGGCCTACTCCTGCACCTATTGTCTATTGTTTATGTTAACTTTTATTAAGTTGTGTGTCTTGTTGTTTGTTTTTGGTATGGCTGTATGGGAAATCAAGTTTCACTGTACCTTAATTGGTACACGTGACAATAAAAGACCTTTGAACCATAAAAATGAATATAATTCCATCAGAGTCTATATAAAATATATATATATAACCATATAACCATATAACAATTACAGCACGGAAACAGGCCATCTCAGCCCTACAAGTCCATGCCGAACAAATTTTTTTCCCCTTAGTCCCACCTGCCTGCACTCGTACCATAACCCTCCATTCCCTTCTCATCCATATGCCTATCCAATTTATTTTTAAATGATACCAATGAACCTGCCTCCACCACTTCCACTGGGAGCTCATTCCACACCGCCACCACTCTCCGCTTAAAGAAGTTCCCCCTCATATTACCCCTAAACTTCTGTCCCTTAATTCTGAAGTCATGTCATATATATATAGTTTATTTAAGGGCCTGTCCCACTTTCAGGACTTAATCCAAAACCTCTCCCGAATTTAAAGGACCTAAAAAAAAGCAAGATTTTGGCAATCAACGAACTCCTACGACCTTCCACTAATATGCCGACGAACTGGTTACAGATATCACGTGATGTTGACTAAGCTTTTTTTTCCACTCACATTTTTTTCTCTGTCCAGCTGCCGAGCTACGAGTACCCACAAATATCTATGACCACCCTCACGGCCTACTAAGGTCTGCCCACAAACAAACTATGAGTAAAAAGTTGCAATTTTTTTCATGCCGACTATTTTTTTACTCGTGGACATTTTTTATCGGGCTGGAAAAAACGTCCCGACTTACCTGATGTCCCGAGTACCTACGGCTGGCATAACGAGCCGCTATGATATAGCCACAAACTCCTACGGACTCGTTACGTACATTCTGCGAGTTTGAATCAGGGGAAAACGCGGGAGAATTTGTGAATTACCTCGTGAAAGTGGGACAGGCCCTTTAGAGTCCATAAAATATATAATTCCCCAATCTATCTGATATATATATATATATAATTCCTTGTGTCTGGATAATATATATGTTGAATTCCCTCAGTCTATATAATATGTAGGTCCCCCGATCTATGAAATACACATATAATTCCCTCAGTGTCTCTATAATGTATCTATCATTCACTCAGTGTCCATAATAAATATGTAGAATTCCTTCAGATTCTATAAAATTCCCTTTGCGTCTATAATATATGTAATTTTCTCAGTATATATAAAATATATATCATTCCCTCAGTCTGCGTGATATATGTAGTAACCGAAGATCTCGGAGAAAACCCACACAGGTCACGGGGAGAACGTACAAACTCCGTACAGACAAGCACCCGTGGTCAGGATCGAACCCGGATCTCTGGCGCTGCAAGTTAGAAGCTCTACCGCTACGCCACCGAACTTCCTCAACAGATTTGTCAGGCAAGATCTCCCCTTCACAAAACCATGCATATTTTGGCCTGTGTTATCATGTGCTTCCAAACACCATTAAACCCCGTCCTCAATAATGGACTCTAAAATGGTACTAACTGGGGTAACTCAGCGGGACAGGCAGCATCTCTGGAGAAAAGGATTAAGTGATGTTTCGGGTCAAGACCCTTCTTCAGACTGACCATAATTCCCTTTATTTTGCCTCGTTCCTTCTTAAAGAGTAGAGTTACATTTGCGATTTTCCAGTTCTCTGGAACCATTCCTGACTAGTGATTCTTGAAGGATCACTAACAATGCCTCCACAATCTTTTCAGCAACCTGTTTCAGAACCCTAGGATGTAGTCAATCTGATTTATGATTTTTGCTTTATTTCAGTGAATGTGACAATAATCAATAGTACAGTAACAATGGTCTGTTTCCTTTGTCATTTGTTACTTTGTTGCATATCTTTCATTCATTTGTTCTATATCTCTCTATATCACCGTCTATATATGAAGAAGGGTCTCCACCCGAAAAGTCACGGATTCCATTCCTCTAAAGATGCTGTCTGACCCTTCTCTTGACTCCATTTATACCTCACCCTGCCTCAGCAAGGCCAGCAGCATAATCAAGGACGTCGCGCCCTGGCCACTCCCTCTTCTCCCCTCTGCCATCAGGCAAGAGGTACAGAAGTGTGAAAACGCACACCTCCAGATCCAGGGTCAGTTTCTTCCCAGCTGTTATCAGGCAACTGAATCACCCTGCCACAACCAGAGAGCAGTCCTGAACTACTATCTACCTCATTGGAGACCATCGGACGATCCATGATGGGACTTTACTAGCTGTACCTTGCAATAAACGTTATTCCCTTATCATGTATCCATACGCTGTAAATGGCTGTGATTGTAATCATGTATTGTCTTTCCGCTGTCTACATAGCACGCAACATAAACTTTTCACTGTACATGTTGCCATAAACTGACCCACTGCCACTGACCCGCTGAGCTACTCCAGCTTTTTGTGTGCCTATCTTTGGTTTTAAGCAGCATCTGCAGCTCCTTCCAACATTTCAAGTTAAGAACTTTAGAATGCCTGAGTACCACTCCGTACCACTGTATGTGACAGGTTCAACTGCATGTGTGTTCACTGTGGCCGGAGTGGGGAAGTTCTCTCGTTTTCACACCTTGCCCTTCCATATCTCTGTGCCTCCCAATCCCCTCTCAGTCTGAAGAAAGGTCCCGACCCGAAACGTCACCCATCCCTTCTCTCCAGAGATGCCGCCTGTCCCGTTGAGTTACTCCAGCATTTTGTGTCTATCTTGTGGAAAAAAATATCCATTGACGTCGTCCGCAGCCTTCTGTGGCAAGAATGAAAGATATGCAATAAAATTTGGTTGTAGAGCTGGAGAATCACAGAGGGGGAGCAGTGAGAGTGTTGCAGAACTGTCGTCAGAGAGAGGAGGAGAACTTTTTCAATGTGGGTACACCTTGAGGAGATTTAGCAGTGGGGCGGACGAAAATGTGATGTGTCCACGAGAACTGAAATGACAGTCATTGCGTTTTTGAAGATGGCTCTAGTTTTTAATCAATTAGTTACAATAAATCAGAATAATGCAATCAGTTTACAAAACCAGAAGCTGTACATACACAAAAAGGCAAAGCACTTCTGAAAAATAGAACATGCATTTTTCTCTGGATTAAAAATATCTAACCCACAATATACTTCACATGATGTCGATTCTTTATACTTTATGCAGCTTTTATTTCTTACGAACAAACTTAGGACTGAGAGGAAACAAACACTTTCAACGCTTCCCGCTGAGAGCATGAACCAGTATGATCTAGGCTGTCGTTTATCTGTCCACTTTCAAAACTGTTTGGCCGCAGCTCCCAACAAAGGCATTGACTGCTTCACCAGCACCGAGGAGGAGCTGACGGGGGCTTAGGTGAGGCAAGGGTCTCAGCGGTCAAGCCACGACAAAGGGGTGCGCACCTTGTGAGGGAGTAACATCTCTCACAAGTTAGGGAGATGGTACCACCTCATTAGGGTGGTCGGTAGCAACAATGGTTTGTTTGAGATAGCCATAATATGCTGGCGTAACTCAGCGGGACAGGCAGCATCTCTAGAGAGAAGGGATGGGTGACGTTTCGGGTCGAGAGCCTTCTTCAGGCTGAGAGTCAGGGGAAAGAGGGAAAACGTTGAGTTTATTGTCACGTGTACCGAGGCACAGTGAAAAAGCCTTTGTTGCGTGCTAACCAGTCAGCAGAAAGACTTTACAAGATTACAATCGAGCCATTCACAGTGTACTGAAACATGATAAAGGAATAAAGGTTAGTGCAAGATAAAGCCAGTAGAGTCCGATCAAAGATAGTCCGAGGGTCTCCAATGAGGTAGATAGTAGTTCAGGGCTGCTCTCTTGTTGTTGGTAGGATGGTTCAGTTGCCTGATAACAGCTGGGAAGAAACTGTCTCTGAATCTGGAGGTGTGCGTTTTCACACTTCTATACCTCTTGCTCGATGGGAGAGGAGGGGAGAGGGGGTGGCCAGGGTGCACGAGTTTAAGGTGAGAGGGGTAAGATTTAAATGGGTCCTGAGGGGCAGATTATTCACACAGAGGGTGGCGAGTACATGGAATGAGCTACCACACAAAATGGCAGAGGCAGATACATTTGGAGAGGTACATGGGGAGGAGAGGTTGAAGCGGATATGAGCCAAATGGCACTAGCTAAGGTAGGCATCTTGGTTGGATGGATGAGTTGGGACGAGAGGCCTCTGTGACTGTATTAGTCATTGACCTGAAACACTGATCACTTCTTTCTCCACAGGGAGGCAAGGCGGTAGAGTTGCGGGCTTACGGCGTTACAGCGCCAGAGACCCGGGTTTGATCCAGGCTACGGGTGCTGTCTGTACAGGGTTTGTACGTTCTGCACGTGACCTGCATGGGTTTTCTCCAAAAACGTTGGCTTCCTCCCACACTCCAAAGACGTACACGTTTGTAGGTTTATTGGCTTGGTGTAAATGTAAATTGTTCATAGTTTATGTAGGATAGTGTTAGTGTACGAGGATCGCTGGTCGGTGCGGACTCGATGGACCGAAGGGTCTGTTTCCGTGCTGTATCTCCACACTAAAAAGTTCCCCTTGATCGAAATCTGTATTTGGATTTCTGTATTTCTGTTTTTATTTCAAATTTCTAGAATCCACTGTATTTTGCCCGAGGATTTTGATTAAAGACCTATTCAGAACAAGTTTGTCAGAGGCTATGCAAAATGTATGTAAAAAACGTAACTCAGCCATTTCACAAGAATTGGTGTAAAGGGTCCTGACTTGAAACATCGCCTGTCCATTCCCTCCACAGATGCTGTCTAACCTGCTCAGTTACTCCAGCACTTTGTCCTTTGCTCAAGATTCCAGCATCTGCAGTTTCTTGTGTCAACATTCATAACAACTTTATTATAAGAAATGAACCAAGTTATTTGGCAAATTAGATGACAGGCTTGGATAGTATGGAGGTGGAGAGGATGGTTCCACTGGTGGGAGAGTCTAGGACCAGAGGGCATAACTCCAGAATGAAAGGACGTTCTGTTACGAAAGAGATGAGGAGCCATTTCTTTAGTCAGAGGGTGGTGAATCTGTGGAATTAATTGCCACAGAAGGCTGTAGAGGCCAAGTTAATGGATGTATTTAAGGCAGAGATAGGTAGATTCTTGATTAGTGTGGGTGTCAGGGGTTATGGGGAGAAGGCAGGAGAATGGGGTTAGGAGGGAGAGATAGATCAGCTATGATTGAATGGTGGAGTTGACTTGATGGGCCGAGTGGCCTAATTCTGCTCCTATCACTTATGACTGGTATCAGGTCATGGAGATTTACCGATTGTATTCTGAGGAGTAGGACAACTGCTCTTTTTAAGTAGAGACACTCACCAGTTCATGTAAGCCAAAGATACACACCAAATGCTGGAGTAACTCAATGGGTCAGGCAGCATCTCTGGAGAGAATGAATGGGTGACGTTTCGGGTCAAGACCCTTCTTCAGTCTTAAGCCCAAGTTTCCTTCAGTCGGAAAAATCACTGGCTGAGATTGCAAAGGTTGCATTAGTAGGTTAAATATCCACTGGGAAGTACAGACCTTAACGTTAGATGGTAGCTATCAATAATTACTGTATTTCCGAGCTACGTGCATGACCAGGCGAGGTGCCACACCACAGAATATCGGACCTGAAAGTTTCAACCTGCATTGTGCGTGATGCCATAATGAAGAGGTTGCAGCAGCTAATACCGAGGGAGAGCCCCTGTGAGGGTGGTCAGGAGGTAACCCAGGAGACTGATGAATGGCTGGCACTAGGTGTCCGCGTGCACGTTAGTAAGGCTTTTGACAAAGGCTGCTCCAGGTTAAGGCACAAGGCATCTGAGGCGTGTTAGTGACTGGGTGATTGGAGGAATAGGGCAGTGGGGGTGGGTGCTGCTTGGACGGTAGTCTATCACCACTGCTGTAGTTAGACACAAAGAGTTGGAGTAACCCAGCGGGTCAGGCAGCATCTCTGAAGCAAAGGAATAGGTGGCATTTCAACTCGAGACCCTTTTTCGACCCGAAACGTCGCCAATTCCTTCTCTCCATAGATGCTGCCTCACCCCCTGAGTTTCTCCAGCATTTCGTGTCTACCTTCGATTTTAGCAGCATCTGCAGTTCTTTCTTAAACCCTTCTTCAGACTTCTTCTTGAGAGTCAGGGGAAAGGGAAACGATAGATATAGACAGTGATGTATAGAACAAATGAATGAAAGATATGCCAAAAAGTAACGATGATAAAGGAGAAGGGCCATTATTAGCTGTTGGGCGAGGTGAAAACAAGTTACAGACAATGAGGCTCAACAAGATGACTTGAAGCTGGCACAATGACTTGGGTGGGGGAAGGACGTCAGCTTACAACCCAGCGGTATGAGTATTGATTTCTTTAACTTCGTAACCCTCAGAAGCAGGGTCTCGACCCGAAACGTCACCTGTCCCTTTTCTGCAGAGATGCTCCCTGACTCGTTTGAGTTACTCCAACATTTTGTGTCTGTCTTCAGTTTAAACCAGCATCTGCAGTTCCTTCCTACACCACTACTGTGGCATACCGCATGGATCCAGCTAAATCCATTGTTGTATAAATTACTTGAATGGGAATGGAGAAAGCAGGATGGGCTACCTGGTAGATGCACATAAAATTATTTGAGGCACAGATAGAGTGGATAGTCACAACCTTTGTCCCTGGATGCAAATGTTCAAGGCTAGAGGGCATAACTCTCAGGTGAGAGGGGCAAAGATTAAAGGAGGTGAATAAGGCAACTTTATTTTTACACAGAGGGTGGTGGGTGCCTGGAACGTGCTGCCAGGGGTGGTGGTGGTGGTGGAGGCAGCTACGAGAGTGGCTTTTAAGATACTGTTAGATAGGCACATGAGCACAGGGAATGGTGGGAAATGGATCACTGAGTCATAGAGTGATACAGCGTGGAAACAGTTCCTTCGGCCCAACTTGTCCACAGCGACCAACATGTCCCACCTACACTAGTCCCAACGCGTTTCGCCCATATCCCTCCACACCTGTCCTATCCTTGTAATTGTCTAACTGTTTCTTATCCCAGCCTCAACTACCTCCTCTGGCAGCTCGATCCATACACCCACCACCCTCTGCGTGAAAAAGTTACGCCTCAAGTTCCCATTAAATCTTCTCCCCTTCACCTTCAACCTATGTCCTCAATGCCCCAACTCTGGGCAAGAGACTCTACCCGATCTATTCCCCTCTTGATTTTATACACCTCTATTAGATCACCCCCTCATGCAGGCAGATGGGATCAGTTGCGATTGGCATCGTGTTCTGCACAGACATGGTGGGCTGAAGGGATTTCTTCCTGTGCTGTACCGTTCTATGTTAACATTTCTCTCTCCAGCTGACCCGCTGAGTGTTTCCAGCAACCTTTTTCTATGTCAGATTTCCAGCATTTGTAGTTCTTTGATTGTTGAAGAGTTTATTTTGGTTCTTTATCTCCAATATCACCGCTATTCAAAGCAAGGGTTAACATGGACGTTTAAACATTTAGGCACAAGGCATTTGAGGCGTGCTGGTGAACTGGATCCACAATTAGCTGGGAGACCTGAGGCAGAGAGCAGTGCCGGATGGGTGCGATCTTCCCCAGATTCATTACTCAATCCCCTCAAATCCTCACCAAAACTAAATGGAAAGCTTACAAAACAACTTCTATTTATTTTAGTTTAGAGATACAGCAGGGAAACAGGCCCTTCAGCCCACTGAGTCCGCGCCGACCAGCGATGCCCACACATCAGCATTACCCTGCAGATACTAGGGACAATTTTACAATTATACCAAGCCAATTAACCTACAAACCTGTACTTCATTGGAGTGTGGGAGGAAACGGGAACACCCACAGAAAACCCACCTGGTGAAGGGAAGAGCGTACAAACTCCGTTCAGACGGCAGCCGTAGTCGGGATCGAATGCGGGTCTCTGGCGCTGTGAGACAGCAACGCCACCGCTGAGCCACCAATCCGGCCATGTTTAAAGTATTTCCGCAATTCATAATAACACTGATCTAAGCAAAGTATTTTTCACATTTTAGTACTGGGACCAAATTTCTTTCTGGCAAAATGTTGCATTAAGCGGGGCTAGTCAGACATGCCCCCGTGTTCAGGATCGAACCCGGATCTCTGGAGCTGTGAGGCAGCAACTCTACCGCTGCGCCACCATGCTGCGTTGTAAGGTTTGCCGTCAACGCCCACTGCAGCCCATGTCAAAGATCCCACTGTCTACGCTAATCCCACTGCGGACCAAGTGAGGTTACCGCCCAATCAACTATTCAAACAGACCACCATCTTAGACAAGTGTTGAACGGACAGAGCCTTTACTGTGAACGCAGAACAGTACAGCACAGGAACAGGCCCTTCAGCCCACAATATCTGTGCCGATCATAGAAACATAAAAACATAGAAAATAGGTGCAGGAGTAGGCCATTCGGCCCTTCGAGCCTGCACCGCCATTCAATATGATCATGGCTGATCATCCAACTCAGTATCCTGTACCTGCCCTCTCTCCGTACCCCCTGATCCCTTTAGCCACAAGGGTCACATCTAACTCCCTCTTAAATATAGCCAATGAACTGGCCTCAACTACGCCAAACTAAATTAGCCACAATTTATGGATAGGACAGGTTTGGAGGAATGTGGACCAAACGTGGGCAGGTGGGACTAGTGCAGCTGAGACATGTTGGCCAGTGTGGGCAAGTTGAGCTGAAGGGCCTGTTTTCCCCCTGTACGTCACCGTGACTCTATAACACTGCACGTGCTCCGTATCTATCCATTCCCTGCATGTTCATGTGCTTGTTGAAAGCACTGAAAGCCATATCCAGAACCCAGTTTGGGATTCTTTGATGATTCTATCCCCAGCGGGGTACAAAGAGTCTGTCCAACTTCACTATAAACGGCAGTGGAGAAACATGGCTGATATGCAGGAGAGCATTTCCGTGCAAAAGAAGTTGCTAAGAGGATTGGTTGGCTAGAGTAGAAGGCAGAAGAGATTTTAAGTTAATAACTAGGTTGGCACTGCATTGTTTCATTTAATTCCACTCCCATACCATGCATTGAACAGGTCAATACTTCCCTGGTCGTCTAAGTCCCATCAGAGGGAGCATTTTGCAGAGTGAATTTCCCCTCATGTTCTCTATTAAGCAGCCTCATTACACATGTTTACTTTCCCTTTAAGGGTGCTGTGTTAGTGATATTAGCTTTGTTCCTGAGATCGCCTCGTTTACGTAAAGCTTCTGTTTGATCCTCCTGTCATTCCCGTCGACAGGGAGCAGAAGGATCCTGCAGTCTGCCCCTCTAGGGGGCCGGCGGTGACGTTGCCGCTGCGAGCACTGTTGTTTTCAGACCGTCGATTGCGGCCCCCGTAGACCATGGCTGGCTGCAAGCACTAAACAGCGGTGGAAACGCATTGTACATTCAGTTCCATCGGCGGGGGTTGAAGTTTCGGGAATGCAAGGATTCAGGGAATTTGCTGCTCTCCCCGATTCCCCAAATTTGCAGCAGGCATTCACCAGAATTCCAGAACTGATCTTGCCGAAGAACAGGCTTCCCAGTCCGCCCGACTGAGAACTTTCTTCCAATTGCGTACCAGCTTCGCCATGGCAATTGTTTTTGCTTTATAAAAATACAGCCTTTTCTCACTAACAAATATAGCTGACATTTAAAAATAATTCTGAGCCTTGATTTGTCATTTATAATATTTCTCACTGGTTGTACCGTTGTGTGTGTGTTTCCATGAGCTAATACTTTCATATCGTTGTACACGGTCGGTGGGACAACTCTGCTCGCACTGGGGCTGCTGGAGGTACCGTGTGGTTAGGGGATGACATTGCCAAGTTGTTCAGGCATCAGGTAGCCAGCCAGGCTGGCCTGACACTTGCTGGGCAGCACGTTTGGGTTCAACAACAGGCTCTGCTGAGAGTCCACCATGTGTATGGAGGTATAGTCCGGGACAGGTAATGTTGGCCGCCTCGTATCTCCGAGCTTGGCAAGGATGTCCGTGGTGAAATAGTTGTTTCGGTTAAGGCTTTTCTCCGCGGTGTTGCCACCGCACAGCTGTTTCATGTCCCCTTCCGAGGTGTAGGAGCAGTCGTCCTCCCTGTGTTTGCCTGCCCCAGTTGCCTTCGGGTCGGCCGAGGGTCCTTTGTCGGGGAGCAGCTCGGCTTTGCTCTGCTGCCCTGGGGAGAGGAGGACTCCCCCGGAGGGGGTGATGTCGCTTACCTGTGCGTAAAAGTCCATTTTGCCGAGCGAGTTGTGGTTGCCGGGCTGGCTGGGCCTGGCCGCTGGGCCTGGCTCACTCTTGGCGGGCGGCCTGGGCCTACACCCAGCGGCCTGGGCCTGCTCTGCGTTGCCGCGCCGGGGCTCCTCGCCAAGCGCCCCCCCGCCCTCGCCATCTCCTCCAGCGGCCGCGGCGTTAGCCATCGCGTCCCCACCTCCGGCCTTCAGCTGAAAGCCCGCCAACTGGCCGCCCGTCTCCTTGCAGCCCGCCATCGCCGCCGCCTCGGCAGTGTCCGGCTCGTAGCAACTGTCACGGCCAGAGTCATCGTCCTTGGCGCTCAGGCCGCTGTCCACCTTTGGGCTGCCCGGCCCCAGCAACCTGTCCGTGTCCAGCACCTCCATCTTCCCATCCGCCTCGTCCAGGTCTACATCGATGAACTCCACCCACGGGTCGTCGATGTACAGGTCCGACTTGTAGCTCAGGTGATTGGCGAAGATCGAGTTCACTTCATCCATTTTACCTTTCTGCAACAGAACAAATATTTATCAATGATTTTAAGGAGATACCAGGGAAAACTGCAGTGTGAGCAAAAAAGTGTCGACAATGGTGAGTAAAAGCCTCCATTCCATGTTCCGATGTCAGTGAACCTGTATAAGTCTGTCCCAAAATGTCTGCTATCATATGATACCCTTTAACCATGGATACAGCCCAGACCATCACACAAACCAACCTCCCTTCTCTTGACTCCATTTACACCTCACGCTGCCTCGGCAAGGCCAGCAACATAATCAAGGACCAGTCGCACCCTGGCCACTCCCTCTTCTCCCCTCTCCCATCGGGCAAAAGGTACAGAAGTGTGAAAATGCACACCTCCAGCTTCAGGGACAGTTTCTTCTCAGCTTTTATCGGGCAACTGAGCCGTCCATTCACCAACGAGAGAGCTGAACTACTATCTAACTACCTTCGGTCGGACTCTACTGGCTTTACCTTGCACTAAGCATTATTCCCTTATCATTATCCTTTGTCTCTGAATGGCTCAATTACAATCATGTATTGTCTTTCCGCTGGCTGGTTAGCACGCAACAAAAGCTTTTCACTGCACCTTGGTACACATGACAATAAACTAAACTGAACTGAGAACACAAAGTGTCGAATAACTCAGAGGGTCAGGCAGCATCTGTGGAGAACATGGATAGGTGACGTTTCACAGAGTGCTGGAGTAACTCAGCAGAACAGGCAGCATCTCTGGAGAACATGGAGGTGACGTTTTACAGAGTGCTGGAGTAACTCAGCAGAACAGGCAGCGTCTCTGGAGAACACGGATGGGCGATGTTTCAGATCGGATCCCTTCTTTGGAAACCTCACCTATCTTTGTCCTCAACAAACGCTGCCAGACCCGCTGAGTTACTCCAGCACTTGTCTAGATTCCAGCAACTGCAATTCCTTGTGTCTCTGAGGACAATTGGTGATGAGCAACCCATGGATGTCTACATCTCAAGACATCAATAGAATAAAGATAATCGTTCCCCTATTACTTGGCTATATTACTTCTAATGGAACCATGAAAAACACTCTCCTGATAGGACGACCACAAGCCCAGATCCATTCCCAAAAATTAATTCCATAACTGCGCTGCCTCATGTACACTGGCTAAAGAAAACGTTCTCTTGAATGGAGGAAAAAGAACAATTATAGATTTAAGGTGATGGGGAAAAGATTTAATAGGAATCTGAGGAGTAACTTTTTCACACATTCAGATTCAGATTCAGATTCAATCTTTATTGTGATTCTGCAGTGTACAGTACAGAGACAACAAAATGCAGTTAGCATCTCACCCAGAAGACCGAACATAGAATAATGAGCAGTAAAATATATATATGTACAAACAGTAGCAGTAGTGCAATTTTACTGGGGGAAGGAGTGTCCAGGGGGGGGTGACTGGCAATCACCAGAGTTAAAGTAGTGTAACAGCCGCAGGGAAAAAGCTGTTCCTGAACCTGCTGGTCCGGCAACAGAGAGACCTGTAGTGCCTCCCAGATAGGAGGAGGGTAAACAGTCCATGGTTGGGGTGAGAGCAGTCCTTGGCGATGCTGAGCGCCCTCCGCAGACAACGCTTGCTTTGGACAGACTCAATGGAGCGGAGCAAGGAACCGGTGATGCGTTGGGCAATTTTCACCACCCTCTGCAGTGCTTTCCGGTCGGAGACAGAGCAACTGCCATACCATACTGTGATACAGATGGTAAGGATGCTCTCGATGGTGCAGCGGTAGAAGTTCACCAGGATCTGAGGAGACAGATGGACCTTCTTCAGTCTCCTCAGGAAAAAGAGACGCTGGTGAGCCTTTTTGACCAGAGTTCAAGTACTGTGGGTCCAAGAGAGGTCATCGGAGATGTTGACCCCCAGAAACCTGAAGCTAGAAACACGTTCCACCTCCGTCCTGTTAATATGGATGGGGGTGTGCGTGCGTCCATGTGTGTGGGACAAGCTGCCAGAGGAGGTTGTTGAGGCTGGGACTATCCCAACGTTTGAGTAACATTTAGACAGGTACATGGATAGGACGGGTTTGGAGGGATATGGACCAAACACGCGCAGGTGTAGCTGAGATATGTTGGCCAGTGTGTGCAAGTTGGGCTGAAGGGCCTGTTTCCACACTGTATCACTCTATGACGTGGGACCAGTGTAGCTGGGATATGTTGGCCAGTGTGGGCAAGTTGGGCTGAAGGGCCTGTTTCCACACTGTATCACTCTATGACGTGGGACCAGTGTAGCTCGGACATGTTGGCCAGTGTGGGCAAGTTGGGCCTGTTTCCACACTGTATCACTCTATGACGTGGGACTAGTATAGCTGGACTCTATCTATAACAATAAGAGTAGTTTACAACTCAATATGATGATCATTGAATTTTCTAATTTTTGGTAACTACAACCCTCCCTCTCCCTCCCCCGTATCAACACCTCTCCCCCTCCCCCTCCCTGTGCCTCACCTGGACCCACTTTCACCCTCCCCCTCTTTCTTTCTCTAGCTTCACAAGGTGCAACCCTTCAATCCTTTCTGAAGAAGGGCTTCAGCCCGAAACGTTGCCTATTTCCTTCGCTCCATAGATGCTGCTGTACCCGCTGAGTTTCTCCAGCATTCTTGTCTACCTTCAATCCTTCTGCTTGCTGCTCCTCTCTTCCATCTTTCCTCCCTCCACCTCCCATACAATCTATCCATGTTGTGGAATTCTGTCCACTCTGGACCTTTTACACAGTTTGTGTCGCAGTTAACATGATGGTAATTAAAATCACTCACTCTTGCAGACTTTTTTTGACCTTGTCAGAGAACTGTACAGCATGGAAACAGGCTCTTTGGCCCACCTTGCCCATGCCAACTAAGTTGGTATAATGGGCTGGTCCCATATCCCTCTCAATCCTTCCTATCTCAAATATATGTCCAAATGTCTGAAAAAATTGAAGTTGTACCCGCTGCTATAGTTTGCTCTGGCAAGTCCTTTCAGATACAGACTACCTTCTGAATGAGAAAATTGTCCCTGAGCTCCCCCTTAAACCTTTCCCTTCCCACCTTAAGCCTGTGTCCTCTAGTTTAGGAATCCTCTACCCTGGTAAAGGGACCGTGAACGTTCCCTTTATTTATGATCCTGTACACCTCAATAAGGTCACCTCCAGCCTCCTACTTCTACGTGGAGTGTCACCTTGTCATATTGGAGAAGCTTGTGTGGTCCTGAGATCCTGAGAGCGATGCCGTCTGGAGCTATGCTCCTGGTAGGGCCACCCATGGCGGTAAGGTCGAGGGGGAGGTCTATGACAAAGAGCAATCCAACTAAGACCTCAACGGTGAAACAGGCGGAGGACAATGGCTGATCTTAGTGGAGCGTCACAACGGCTGGGAAGGCGGATGAAGGCTGCAGCAGAAAAGGGTCTCCGGTCATCTTGGACTCCATGCCACTGGATCCTGACCCAGATCTGTCAAGGACCGTGGGGTGGCTGTCTGTGCCCCAGTCTCCCCACGTTAAACAAAATGGGAATAGCACCCTGGAGACACCCATGACTGAAGGGGGCCTAAGAAGAGCTTCCTACGCTCCAAAGGAAAAACTCCCAGCCTACCCAACCTCCCCCTATAACCAGCAAGGCCAGGTAACATCCTGGTGAATCTAGACACAAAATGCTTGGATATCAGCAGGATCTGGATATCAGCATCTCTGGCGATAAGGAATGGGTGACATTTCGGGTCGAGACACTTCTTCAGACTTGAACCGAAACGTCACCATTCTTTCTATCCAGACGTGCTGCCTGTCCCGCTGAGTTACTCCAGCATTTTGTGTTTATCTTCCGGTGTAAACCAGCATCTGCAGTTCCTTCCTGCACATCCTGGTGAATCGTATCTGCGGCTTTACCAACATGAAGGCAGACTAGAAGTTTGCCCCTAGATTCTAGGTCATCTATCTCTTCCTTCATGGCCCGCAGTACATTTACAACAGTGTTTAGAATCCTTCTTTCTGCATTTTACAAAATGTATATAGTTTTCGAAGATGTGGATTACCTTAAGAAGGTCTGAATCAATTCCTTTGATTTTGGGCACAGGAACAGGCGGCAGAAAGAACAGCTTCAGTCTGAAAATAAATATTTTAGGATGTCAAGTCACCCATTAAAATACCTGCCTGGAATGAATTTCTAAGACAATCCTCAAGTCTGACGACTATATCTGGCATGCATGTGTCAGGATGAGTGGGATTCATTCACTCAGGTTTTAGACCCGCCACTGACAATTTTCTGTGCCAGTCAAAGAGTTGCCAAATACTTTAATTCCCCTTCCCATTCCCACGCTCCTTTCTGTCCTGGGTCTCCTCCATTGTCAGAGTGAGGCCAAAGATTGAGAGGGGATCTTATAGAAACTTACAAAATTCTTAAGGGGTTGGACAGGCTAGATGCAGGAAGATTGTTCCCGATGTTGGGGAAGTCCAGGACAAGGGGTCACAGCTTAAGGATAAGGGGGAAACCCTTTAAAACCGAGATGAGAAGAACTTTTTTCACACAGAGAGTGGTGAATCTCTGGAACTCTCTGCCACAGAGGGTAGTTGAGGCCAGTTCATTGGCTATATTTAAGAGGGAGTTAGATGTGGCCCTTGTGGCCAAGGGAATCAGAGGGTATGGAGAGAAGGCAGGTACGGGATACTGAGTTGGATGATCAGCCATGATCATATTGAATGACGGTGCAGGCTCGAAGGGCCGAATGGCCTACTCCTGCACCTAATTTCTATGTTTCTATGTTTCTAAACGCAAATTGAAGGAACAGTATCTCATATTTCGCTTGGGTAGCTTACAACCTAGTGGTATGAATATTGATTTCTCTAACTTCAAGTAACCCTTGCATCCCCACTCTCTCCATCCCTCCCCCACCCAAGTCGTTGTACTGGGTTAAAAAAGTCTGTAACTCGTTTTCACCCAGCCCACAGCTAACAATGGCCTGTTTCCTTTATCATTGATCAGCTATTTTATGCATAGCTTTCATTCATTTGTTCCATATCTCTCTACATCACCGTCTGTATCTCTTGTTTCCCTCTCCCCCGACTTTGTCTGAAGAAGGGTCTTGACCCGAAACGTCACCCATTCCTTCTCTCCAGAGATGCTGCCTGTCCCGCTGAGTTTTGTGTCTATCAAAGAGTAACCTAGTTGCCTCTCAATATCTCCTTAGATTTACCAGAGGCATATGGGCCAAACTTGGGCAAATGGGTCTAGTGCAGATGGGCATGTTGGTCGGCGTGAACGATTTGGGCCGAAGGGCTCTATGTCATATACAAATACATCTTGTGCCATCGGCAGTGTGCTGCCTGGATTAAATGTTATTCATTATAAAGAGAGGGTGGACAAACTTGGCTTGTTTTCTCTCGAGCTTGGAGTATATAAAACTATGAGAGGCACGGATAGAATAGACAGTGTGAACCTTTGCTCCAGGGTGGAAATGTCAACAACTAAAAGGTATACCTTTCTGGTGAGAGAGGGTGGTGGGTGCCTGGAACGTGCTGCCAGGGGTGGTGGTCAATGCAAATATGGTAGTGGTGTTTAAGAGGCTTTTAGGTAAACATGCAAGGAATGAAAGCAAATGGATTACATGCAGGCTGAGGAGATTAGTTTAACTTGGCAACATGTTTGGAACAGACATTGGGGGCTGAAAGGCCCGTTTTATGTTCTATGTTTTTGCCCCCTTCACCTTAAACCTCCGGCCCTCGTTTCTCCTACTCTGGGCAAGAGACTCTGTGCATCTACCGCCCGCTCTATTCCTCTCATGATCTTATACACATAATACAAGTTTGTAGATCTGCTTCTATGACTGGCACACAAATAGTCAGCTGCATTGAGAGCCATCTTGGAAGCAGGGTTGCAAACGTTGGCGGGGAACAGGAATGGGTCCGATTCAATGGGCGAATGGCTTCGTTCTGTGCTGTTAATAGTTCTGCTCTGTGATGGCAATAGCGTACAGTACCAGAGGTCACTTGGCAGGCCTGGCAGCTCACTGTGTCTACAGTGCCCTCCATAATGTTTGGGACAAAGACCCATCATTTTATTTATTTGTCTCTGTACTCCACTATTTGAGATTTGTAATAGAAAAAAATCACATGTGATTTAAGTGCACATTGTCAGATTTTAATAAAGGCCATTTTTATACATTTTGGTTTCACCATGAAGAAATCACAGCAGTGTTTATACATAGTCCCTCCATTTCAGGGCACAATAATGTACAGGACATAGCAATGTCATGTAAATGAAAGTAGTCATGTTTAGTATTTTGTTGCATATCCTCTGCATACAACGACTGCTTGAAGTCTGCGATTCATGGACATCACCAGTTGCTGGGTGTCTTCTCTGGTGATGCTCTGCCAGGCCTGTATTGCAGCCATCTTTAGCTTATGCTTGTTTTGGGGGCTAGTCCCCTTCAGTTTTCTCTTCAGCATATAAAAGGCATGTTCAATTGGGTTCAGATTGGGTGATTGACTTGGCCACTCGAGAACTGACCATTTATTAGCTATGAAAAACTCTTTTGTTGCTTTAGCAGTATGTTTGGGATCATTGTCTTGCTGTAGAATGAACTGCCGGCCAATGAGTTTTGAGACATTTGTTTGAACTTGAGCAGATAGGATGTGTCTATACACTTCAGAATTCATTATGTTACTACCATCAGCAGTTGTATGATCAATGAAGATAAGTGAGCCAGTTCCTTCAGCAGCCATACATGCCCAGGCCATAACACCCCCACCACCGTGTTTCACAGATGAGGTGGTATGCTTTGGATCTTGGACAGTTCCTTCTCTCCTCCATACTTCGTTCTTGCCATCACTCTGATATAAATTAATCTTCGTCTTTTCAAAGCTAAAAAATGGTCAATTCTTGAGTGGCCAAGTCAATCACCTAATCTGAACCCAATTGAGCATGCCTTTTATATGCTGAAGAGAAAACTGAAGGGGACTAGCCCCCAAAACAAGCATTAGCTAAAGTTGGCTGCAATACAGGCCTGGCAGAGCATCACCAGAGAAGACACCCAGCAACTGGTGATGTCCATAAATCACAGATTTCATGCAGTCATTGCATACAAAGGATATGCAACAAAATACTAAACATGACTACTTTCATTTACATGACATCGCTGTGTCCCAAACATTATGGAGCCTTGAAATGGGGGGACTATGTATAAATACTGCTATAATTTCTACATGGTGAAACCAAAATGTATAAAAATGGCCTTTATTAATATCTGGCTGTGCACTTTAACCACGTGATTTTTTTCTATTACAAATCTCAAATTGTAGAGTAGAGGCAAATAAATAAATGATGGGTCTTTGTCCCAAACATTATGGAGGGCCCTGTATGTCATGCCTACCTTTGGTTCTTGGTGTAGAGGACCAAGAATAGCATCAGGGTTGTGCCCAATGAAACGAAAATCAGGATTAGCCTGAACAAAAGGCCTGTTTCTGGAAGAAACAACATATGAAAAATGAAAACACAGAATGGTACAATTCATTGGCAGGTCAGTCCCTCCTTCAGACTGAGAGTCATAGACGGTGATGTGGAGAGATACATCACCTATCCCTTTCCCCTTTCTCTCTACACCACCATCTGTATCTCACATTTCCCTCTCCCCTGACTCTCAGTCTGAAGAAGGATCTCGACTCAAAACATCACTTATTCCTTCTCTCCAGAGACGCTGCCTGACCCGCTGAGTTACTCCAGCATTTTATGCCTATCTTCAGATTAAACCAGCATTTGCAGTTCCTTCCTACACATCAGCGGGCCAGTTGCTATCTTTGAGGAAAGAAACTAGGTTAGCCTTTAGGCAGGTAATCATTCATCTAATAGAGAAAAAATGTTATCAAAATAACCAAATTAAATCCTTACGGCTAGTGCTTTTGTTGTGATGGTTTGCACTGGTACAACAGATCAGCACCTCTGACACGGCGCATATGTTGATTAATCATGCTTAGCGAATGGACAACATAAGCAAATCAATTAGAACAGTTATGTGTTAAGACTCAGAGTTCAGTTATTACATTGCAAGTCAAAGTGCCCCATCGACCTGTAAAGCAATAACAAATGATGGAAAAATATGTTGGTAAATGTAGCTTAATTTTTAGTTTAGTTCAGTTTAGTTTCGAGATACAGCGCAGAAACAGGCCCTTCAGCCCAACGAGTCCGCACCGACCAGCGATCCCCGCACACTAACACCAGCATTCACACCAAGTACAATTAACCTACAAACCTCCACGTCTTTAGAGTGTGGGAGGAAACCAAAGAGGTCGGAGAAAATCCACGCAGGTCATGGGGAGAACGTACAAACTCCTCATAGACAGCCCCCTTATTCAGGATTGAATCCGGGTCTCTGATGCTACACGTGCTGTAAGGCAGCAACTCTACTGCTGCATCGCCGTGCTGCCCCTGAAATGTGGACCCATTGACACGTGCTTCTGCAGGTATCTTCTCTACAAAAACAGCACTACTCAAGGGGAATTTCTTCCTTGCATCAAAGCATTAGATTTTTCACTAGTTTTTCTACTGACAGTTACGAGCTTAAGAGACACAATTTATTGCATTGTAGCAGCGTACAACATCATCTGAAAGGGAACTGTAAGCTGAACGAATAATCATTGTCAGAACTGAATAGTTCTGAGGACAAACATTTCGATACAATGCAATAATTGTATTTTTAGAGACACAAAATGCTGGGGTAACTCAGCGGGTCAGACAGCATCTCTGGAGAAAAGGAATAGAATCGGTGATGTTTTGGGTCGAGTCCCTTCTTCAGACTGAGAGTCAGGGCTAGAGGATAGACACAAAAATCTGGAGTAACTCAGCGGGTCGGACAGCATCTCTGGAGAAAAGGAAATTAGAGGTATGACTCTCAGTTTGAAGAGGGGTCTCGATCCAAAACGTCACCCATTCCTTTCCTCCAGAGATGCTGCCTGGCCCACTGAGTTAATCCAGCATATTGTGCTTATCTTCAGTATAAACCAGCGTCCGCAGTCCCTTCCAATGGCGGAAGTGGCGGTGCTGGTGAACGGCTGCGGCTCGCCTGCAGTCCGTTTGTTTTTACTTTTTTGTGGGGTGGGGGGTTGAAACGGGGCTTGCTGTCTCTCTCTTTGGGGGAATGCGACTTTTTTGTCGTGTCCACCTTCTCTGCCTCTGTCTGCGCTGAGGTCTAATGGCGGAGCTGGCGACCTCGAGGCTCCGGAGGCAGAGCCTGTCAGGACTCGCCCTGGGCTCGCTCCCGTGACCACGGTCCGGCTCGGGACTTGAACGGCGCTCCCGTGAGGGGCTGGGCTGCTCCCGCGAGGGGCTGTGATGCTCCCGTCGGGGCGGCCCAGCACGAGGGAAACGGCGCTCCCATCGGAGTAGCCCAGCCCGAGGGTGGAACGGCGCTCACGTGAGAGCGACCCGGCTTGGGGCTGGAATGGTGCTCCGGTGGCTGAGACGGCGTTCTGGCGGCGGTGACCTGAGTCCGGGGTTCAGTCGCGGGCCAGTGGACGACGTCCTCAGCGGCCGCATCCGCAGGACTGGAGGGCGGTAGCTCCGACCACCCCGGGCCGCGGTGTTTGAGCCGGCCCGTTCGCGGGGTTCGGTGAGCCACGGGACTGATTTTGCCATCGCCCGGTGGGGTATCGCCTCAGCGCAGAGGGAGAAGAGGAGGGAAGAGACTGCAGCCCTAAGATTTTTGCCTCCATCACAGTGAGGAGGTGCTTGGTGGACTCACTGTGGTGGATGTTAATTTGTGTTTACTGTTGTTTATTATTGTATTATTGTATGTATGACTGCAGGTACGAAATTTTGTTCAGGCCGAAAGGTCTGAATGACAATAAAGGAAATTCAATTCAATTCAATTCAATTCAATGCTTTATATTCTAATTTCGGGGTCCCGGGTCCCTTTGGTGAGATCAAGTTTAATCAAGTGGCTCCAATTGGTGTCACGGTGGCACAGCGGTAGAGTTGCTGCCTTACAGCGCTTGCAGCGCCGGACACCAGGGTTGGATCCCGACCACGGGTGCTGCCTGTGCGGAGTTTGTACGTTCCCCCCGTGACCTGCGTGGTTTTTCTCCGAGATCTTCGGTTTCTTCCCACACTCAAAGGAGGTACAGATCTGTAGGTTAATTGGCTTGGAATAAAATGTAAATTGTCCTTAGTGTGTGCAGGATAGTGTTAGTGTGCGGGATTTGCTGGTCGGCGCGGACTCTGTGGGCCAATTTGCCTGTTTCCGCGCTGTATCTCTAAACTAAACTAAACTGGTGCTACCTGCTAAGGCGAAGCTGCTGCAGTGTTGGGAGATGTGGTTCGACAGTGCCCTGTGTGGGATGGTCAGAGAGGATTTGCATAGGCGGGTTTTGTCAACCGATTTTTGAATTACGAGGGAAACAAAGGACTGCGGCAACTGACCAGGAAGGTGGAATTAAGGCCAACAAATCACACCAGCCTCAGGTCACACAATGAGAGAGAGCAATCACGTTGCTCACTCCTGCTTCTGCCGCCATCTCAGGTGAGCAGAGATGGTGGAAGTAGGCAGGAGATGGTGTTGGGAGGTGGAAGGTCATGTCCCTGATGGCAAGAAAGTGAAGTCATAAGGTCATCAGTAATACGAGCAGAATTAGGCTATTCGGCCCATCAAGTCTACTCCGCCGTTCAATCATGGCTGATCTGTCTCTCCCTCCTAACCCACTCTCCTGCCTTCTTCCCTCAGATACGGGGCCCAAAATTGCTCACAACACACCAAAATACGGCTTGACCAGTGCCTTATAGAGCCTCAGCATTACATCCCTGCTCAGTAGACACAACATGCTGGAGAAACTCAGCGGGTGAGGCTCTGGAGGGTGAGGCCAGTGAAAGGTCTGTACAGAATGGATGTGGAGAGGATGTTGCCACTAGTTGGGAGGTGGAAGGTCACGTCCCTGATGGGAAGAAAGTGAAGTCATAAGCTCAGTCTGAAGAAGGGTCTCAACCCGAAACGTCGCCAATTTCTTCTCTCTGCCTGACCCGCTGAGTTTCTCCAGCATTTTGTCTCTACCTTCGATATATGTTTCAATAAGATCCCCTCTCATTCTTCTAAACTCCAGAGTATACAAGCCCAGCCGCTCCATTCTCTCAGGAAATGACAGTCCCGCCATCCCGGGAATTAACCTTGGAAACCTACGCTGCACTCCTTCAATAGCAAGAATGTCCTTCCTCAAATTAGGGGACCAAAACTGCACACAATACTCCAGGTATGGTCTCACTAGGGCACTGTACAACTGCAGAAGGACCTCTTTGCTCATGTACTCGACTCGTCTTGTTATGAAGGCCAACGTAACCTCTGGTCCTAGACACTCCCACTAGTGGAAACATCCTCTTCACGTCCAATCTATCCAGGCCTTTAATTATTCGGCAGGTTTCATAAATCTCAACCAACAACATAATTAGCTGTTGAGCAGTGGTGTGGAGAGAACCTGCGATGGTTTGTGGTTCTGGCTTACCTTCTGCTGAGGGAGGTGCTGGGATGAAGATGCTCAATGCCTCACTGAACTCACTGAACTCCCCGTTGGCGATCTGTTTACAGCGTAGACGGATCTCGTAACTCTTGCCGGTGCCCAGAGCATAAACCGGATGGGAGGTCGCGAATGCTTCGATCTGTGACGAGGAAGGTGAGAAAAAAAACATCAGCGGAAGATGTTTCAAATGAAACATCTGAAAGATGAGCTGCCTGTGATCCTGCCACAAACAAGCTTTCCACGGCGCCTGTACCTCAACATACTCATGCCAATGACTTTTAGAGATACAGCACGAAAACAGGCCCTTCGGCCCACCGAGTCCATGCCGACCAGCGATCCCTGCACTATAACACTATCCTACCCATACTAGAGACAATTTACAATTTTACCGGAGCCAATTATTCTACAAACCTGTACACCTTTGGAGGTTACACAGAAAAGCTGGAGAAACTCAGCGGGTGCAGCAGCATCTATGGAGCGAAGGAAATAGGCAACGTTTCGGGCCGAAACCCTTCTTCAGACTGATCAGGGGTGGGGGTGGGTGGGGACAAGAAAGGGAAAGGGAGGAGTAGCCGGAAGGCTGGAGGGTGGGAGGAGACAGCAGGGGAGCTGAGGAAGGGGAGGAGACAGCAAGGACTAACAGAATTGGGAGAAGTCGATGTTCATGCCCCCGGGGTGCAGACTCCCCAAACGGAATATGAGGTGCTGTTCCTCCAATTTCCGGTGCTGCTCGCTGTGGCCATGGAGGAGACCCAGGACAGAGAGGTCAGAGGCGGAGTGGGAGGGGGAGTTGAAGTGCTGAGCCACCGGGAGGTCAGCTAGGTTATTGCGGACCGAGCGGAGGTGTTCGGCGAAACGATCGCCCAACCTCCGCTTGGTCTCACCGATATAGATCTGCTGACATCTAGAGCAGCGGACGCAATAGATGAGGTTGGAAGAGATGCAGGTAAACCTCTGTCGCACCTGGAACGATTGCTTGGGTCCCTGAAAGGAGTTGAGGGGGGAGGTAAAGGGACAAGTGTTGCATCTGCTGCGGCCGCAAGGGAAAGTGCCCGGGGAGGGGGTGGACCGAGAGGGAAGGGAAGAATTGACAAGGGAGTTATGGAGGGAGCGGTCTTTGCGGAAGGCAGATATGGGGGGAGATGGGAAGATGTGGCCAGTAGTGGGGTCACGTTGGAGGTGGCGAAACTGACGGAGGATTATTTTTTGTATGTGATGGCTGGTGGGGTGAAAGGTGAGGACTAGGGGGACTCGGCCCTTGTTGCGAGTGCGGGGATGGGGAGAGAGAGCAGTGTTGCGGGGTATGGAAGAGACCCTGGTGCGAGCCTCATTTATGGTGGAGGAGGGGAACCCCCGTTCCCTGAATAGTGAGGACATTTCAGATGTCCTGGTGTGGAACGCCTCATCCGTGGAGCAGATGTGGCGTAGACGGAGGAATTGGGAGTAGGGGATGGAGTCCTTACAGGAAGCAGGGTGGGAAGAAGTGTAGTCCAGATAGCCATGGGAGTCAGTGGGTTTATAGTGTATGTCGGTTAGAAGTCTATCACCTGCAATGGAGATAGTGAGGTCAAGGAATGGTAGGGAAGTGTCGGAGATGGTCCAGGTGTATTTCAGTGCCGGGTGGAAATTAGTGGTGAAGTGGATGAAGTCAGTCAGTTGTGTGCGGGTGCAGGAGGTGGCACCAAAGCAGTCGTCGATGTAGCGGAGGAGTGTGGCAGGAAACCGGAAATACCTGGAGTAAAGACTCGCAGGTCACGGAGAGAACATACAAACTCTGTACAGACAGCACCCATGGTCAGGATCGAACCCGGGTCCCTGGGGCTGTGAGGCAGCAACTCTACCCCTGCGCCACCGTGCCACATGACAATAAACTTGAACTTGAGGAGTGATGTGCAGATACAAAGTAAAGCTTGGCCATCGCTTCGCTACTCTGTTCCAGGTGTCAACTGCTCTACATCGGCGAGACCAAGTGCAGACTTGGCGATTGCTTCGCCCAACACCTCCGCTCAATTCACAATAACCAACCTGACCTCCCGGTGGCTCAGCACTTCAACTACCCCTCCCTTTCCGAATCCGACCTTTCAGTCCTGGGCCTCCTCCATGGCCAGAGTGAGTCCCACTGCAAATTGGAGGAGCAGCACCTCATATTTTGCTTGGGCAGTTTACACCCCAGCGGTATGAACATTGACTTCTCCAATTTCAGGTAGTCCAGGCTTTCTCCTTCCTTCCCCTTCATAGATGCTGAGTTTCTCCAACTTTTTTGTCTAGCTCACAGTACAATGTCGCTTAACTGAGGCACAGGGCATCACGTAACTTTCCCGTACACACCCTCCTCACCAATACTCAAGGGGTGGTTCTGTGACCACAATCTGCTACCCAGGTGAGATTTAATGAGATGGAAACATAACTTCCACCTCTTCGATGACCAACATGTCTGAAACGTCACCTATCCCTGTTCTCCAGAGATGCTGCCTGACCCGCTGAGTTACTCCAGCACTCTGTGAAACGCCATTTGATTGTTATTCTGTGATATATTAAGGATACTGTATTTGGGCTCCCTTCTTTGTAGATCTACTGAACCACCATTTAGAAGACTCACTGCTTTATATATTTTCGACCCAAAGTGAATGACCCCACAGTAGACTACATTAGAATCCAT
This sequence comes from Leucoraja erinaceus, assembly GCF_028641065.1. Lineage (NCBI taxonomy): Eukaryota > Metazoa > Chordata > Chondrichthyes > Rajiformes > Rajidae > Leucoraja > Leucoraja erinaceus. The sequence goes on from NC_073379.1 coordinate 10,449,107, forward strand.
TTGACCCACATACAGGGGTGCACAAAATCAAGAGCTGAACACAGCCTTTTACTCAGAGTAGGGGAATCAAGAAGGGGCGGGACGGTGGCGCAGCGGTAGAGTTGCTGCCTCACAGCGCTGGAGGCCCGGGTTCCATCCAGACGCCGTGTGCTGTCTGTACGGAGTTTGTACGTCCTCCATGTGATCGCGTGTTCCGGGTTTCTCCCACACTCCAAAGACATACAGATTTGTAGGTTAAATGGCTTGTTGTCATGGTAAATTGGCCCGAGTGTTAGTGTGCGGGGATCGCTGATCAACGTGGACTCAGTGGGCCGAAGGGGCTGGCTCTCTCAACTAAAACCAAACCAAAAGAACCAGAGGGCATAGGTTTAAGGTGAAAGGGGGAAGATTTAATAGGAACTTAACGAATAGTGAAAGGCCTGGATAGAGCGGATGTGGAGAGGATGTTTCCACCAGTGGGAGAGTCTAAACCAGAGGTCATAGACTTGATGGGCCGAATGGCCTAATTCTGCTCCTATCACATGAACTTATCAACCTGAGGGTCAGTTTTTTCCACAGACACTGGTGGGTATATGGGATGAGCTGGCAGAGGTATAATAACAGCATTCAAAAGACACTTGGACAGGTATATGGATAGGAACGTTTTAGGATAGTGGCCAAATGCAGGCAAATGGCACTAATGTAAACGGGGCATCTTGATTGGCATGGACAAGTTGGACCGAAGGGCCTGTTTACCTGCTGTATGACTCTTTGATGCCGTCTACATTTTCTTTAAAGAGCCAGGTGTGAAAACTGGGCCTTTGGTGGAACTTGCCCACATCAGCCAACATGTCCCATCTGCACTAGTCCCACCTGCCTGTGTTTGGTCCATATCCCTCCAAACCTGTCCTATCCATGTACCTGCCTATATTTGGTAGAAGGATAAAGTAACACTTTGAATAGATTTGGACTTACTGCATCCCAGTGGTTACTCTCACTGGTTCTATACTGGATCTCATACTTGAGGGATATCCAGCCGTTTTTAATGTCTGCGGTCGGCGGAGGTTCCCACCACATCTGGATGTCAGCGAGCAGTCCCGACTGGCTGACGTTCAGCAGAGTCCAGTTCAGGGAGATCGGAGGGTCCGGCTTCACTGCAGAGAGGAGGAAGCAAAGTCAATCAAAGGGGAGTGTTGCGCAGACGTGGTGGACCGGCACCAGCCGCTAGGACATGGAGATGACCAGCACTGGGCCCAGCTGCCAGGACATGGAGATGATCAGCACTGGGCCCAGCTGCCCGGACATGGAGATGATCAGCATTGGGCCCAGCTGCCCGCACATGAAGATGATCAACATTGGGCCCAGCTGCCAGGACATGGAGATGACCAGCACTGGGCCCAGCTGCCAGGACATGGAGATGACCAGCATTGGGCCCAGCTGCCAGGACATGGAGATGACCAGCACTGGGCCCAGCTGCCCGGACATGAAGATGATCAACATTGGGCCCAGCTGCCAGGACATGGAGATGACCAGCACTGCGCCCAGCTGCCCGGACATGGAGATGATCAACATTAGGCCCAGCTGCCAGGAAATGGAGATGACCAGCACTGGGCCCAGCTGCCAGGAAATGGAGATGACCAGCACTGGGCCCAGCAGCCAGGACATGGAGATGATCAACATTGGGCCCAGCTGCCCGGACATGGAGATGACTAGCATTGGGCCCAGCTGCCAGGACATGGAGATGACCAGCACTGGGCCCAGCTGCCAGGACATGGAGATGATCAACATTGGGCCCAGCTGCCCGGACATGGAGATGATCAACATTGGGCCCAGCTGCCAGGACATGGAGATGATCAACATTGGGCCCAGCTGCCCGGACATGGAGATGACCAGCACTGGGCCCAGCTGCCCAGACATGGAGATGATCAACATTGGGCCCAGCCGCCAGCGGGTCAGGCAGCATGCCTGGAGAAAAGGAATAGGTATCGTTTTGGATCGAGTCTGAAACGTTACCTATTCCCTTTCTCCACAGATGCTGCCCCATTCTACAGATTTACCAACCTCTGACTAAAAAAAATTCCTCCTCATCTCTTTCTTGACGGAACGCCCTTTTATTCTGAGGCTGTGACCTCTGGTGCTAGACTCTCCCACTAGTGGAAACATCCTCTCCACATCCACTCTATCCAGGCCTTTCATTATTCGGTAAGTTTTGATGCATTCTATGTTCCCATTCCTTTTCTCCAGAGATGCTGCCTGACTCGCTGAATATAGACTTCTACCCCAATCAGCAACATCCCGTCACCTGCCTCCTTCCCCTCAGAGTTAAAGGACGTTCCTTTAGGAAGGAGATGAGGAGGAATTTCTTTAGTCAGAGATGGTGAATCTGTGGAATTCATTGCCACAGAAGACTGTGGAGGGCAAGTCAATTGACATTTTTAAGGCGGAGATAGATATTTGATTAGTATGGGTGTCAGAGGTCATGAGAAGGCAGGAGAACGGGGTTGGCAGGGAGAGATAGCAGCAGGGAGGGCAGTCACGGTGGCGCAGCAGTAGAGTTGTTGCCTTAAAGCGAATGCAGCGCCAGAGACCCGGGTTCGATCCCGACTACGGGTGCTGGCTGTAGGGAGTTTGTACACTCTCCCCGTGACCTGCGTGGATTTTCTCCGAGATCTTTGGTTTCCTCCCACATTCCAAAGACGTACAGGTTTGTAGGTTAATTGGCTTGGTAAATGTAAAAATTGTCCCGAGTGTGTGTCGGGTAGTGTTAATCTACGAGGATCGATGGTTGGTGCTGGTCCAGTGGGCCGAAGGGCCTGTTTCCGCGCTGTATCTCTAAACTAATCTGAACTAAACACCAGCCATGATTGAATGTTTGAGTAGACTTGATGGGCTGAATTGCCTAATTCTGCTCCTATCACTAATGAACATATGAAGCCATTTCACATTGTCAAAGGCAGGTGTACACACTTGACCAGGGTCATTACCCCTGCTGTCCAGGCACTCTCTGACAGAAGGAGCTTTACCTATGTTATCGATGGAGAAACAGCGTTTGTCAAAAATGATGTTCTGGTCCTGAATGTCAGACTTGAGCTGGACACAGTATGAAACCCAGATGGAGGTGTAGGTCTGGTTGAAGTAGCAGGCGTCCCTGTCAGGCAAGTAATTCGGACATTCTTTCCAATCCGCGTTGCTTCTGCAGAAACAGTCATCGGTTAGAACTTCAAGAAACAAGAACTTATTCTAACACATTAAACGACTCAACACTCGGCATTGACATTGCAGACTCTGCAACCTTGAGCAAAAACACAGAGTGCTCCGCCAGTAATTCTCTTGTCAAGAGACGGTCAATGGACAGTCCGTCAACATACAATGTCGGACGAAACACACACGTGCTGGGGTAACTCATCAGATCAGCCTGCATCAGCGGAAGGAATGGACAGATGACTTTTCACAAAAAAAAAATCAAGTCAAGAGTGATTTATTGTCATATGTTCCGAAATCGAGCAATTAACCTTTCTGTCTCTTTTTCTCACAGAGAGTTGTGAGTCTGTGGAATTCTCTTCCTCAGATGGTGGTGGAGGCCGGTTCTCTGGATACTATCATGAGAGAGCTAGGTAGGGCTCTTAAAGATAGCGGAGTCAGGGGATATGGGGAGACGGCAGGAACGGGGTACTGATTGGGGATGATCAGCCATGATCATATTGAATGGCGGTGGTGGCTCGAAAGGCCGAATGGTGTACTCCTGCACCTATTGTCTATCGTCTATTATCTATTGTCTATTGTCTGTCCTGGGCCTCTTCCGTTGTCAGAGTGAGGCCCAGCTCAAATTGGGGGAACAATACTTCATATTTTGTTTGGGCAGCTTACACCCTAGCGGTATGAATCTTAATTTCTCTAACTCTTGCTTTCCCTCTTTCCCCATTCCTTCCCCCATCCTAATTCTCCGATGTTTCATTGTCCACCTGATTAAATATTACTGATTGCATGCCTCGTTGTCACCTTCCCCTCAGCCAACAACGATCCATTCCACATTTCCTTGAGCATTGTCCCCTTTGATCGGTGTTTTTACACCTCACCCTTCCATATCTCTATGTCTCCCTCTCCCCTGACCCTCAGTCTGAATAAGGGTCTGGAGCCGAAACGTCACCCATTGCTTCTCTCCAGTAATGCAGTACAGATTTATGAGGATGTTGCCAGGGCCTGAGCTATAGGGAGAGGTTGAGTAGGCTGGGTCTCTATTCCTTGGAGCGCAGGAGGATAAGGGGAGATCTTATAGAGGTGTATAATATCATGAGAGGAATAGATCGGGAAGACACACAGAGTCTTTTGCCCAGAGTAGGGGAATCGAGGACCAGAGGACATAGGTTCAAGGTGAAATGGAAAAGATTTAATAGGAATCTGAGGGGTAACTTTTTCACACAAAGGGTGGTGGGTGTATGGAACAGGCTGCCAGAGGTAGTTGAGGCTGGGAGTATCCCATCGTTTAAGAAACAGTTAGACAGGTACATGGATAGGACAGGTTTGGAGGGATATGAACCAAGCGCAGGCAGGTAGGACTAGTGTAGCTGGTATGGGGAATTTGGTTAAAGGGCCTGTTTCTACACTGTATCACATTGTAGAACACTGTATCTATGACTCTATGCCTCAGCAAGTGCCAGAAACAGTTTCCAGTGTGAAAGAACTCACAACAGATCCAAAGAGATATCATTCACTGTCGCCTACTTACAGTAGGTTTGTCTCAGTCCAGCTCCAGAATTAGACGGCTTCTCTAAATCTCCAGTGCAATGCTAATCTTTTTGCGGTTTTGTTTAGTTTAGAGATACTGATTGGGAACAGGCCCCTCGGCCCTCGAAGCTGGAATTCTTTGAGGAAGTAAATAGCAGGACAGACAAGAGAGAGTCTGTAGATGTTGGTCACCTAGCGTTTCAGAAAGCCTTTGATAAGGTGCCACATGTGAGGCTGCTTAAGAAAGATGAGAGCCCAGGGTATCAATGGGCAGATACTAGCTTGGACAGCAGGTTGGCTGGATGGAAGAAGGCAAAGAGTGGGTGTGAAGGGGGCTTTTTCTGCCAGTGACTAGCGGAGTTCCGCAGGGGTTGGTGCTGTGGCCGCTACTCTTCACGTTGTATATTAATGATTTAGGGATTGAAGGCTTTGTGGCCAAGTTTGCCAATGGTTCGAAAATAGGTGAAGGGGCAAGTAGTGTAGAGAAAGCAGGAGTCTGCAGAAGGACTTGGACAGGTTGGTAGAGTGGGCAGAGAAGTGGCAGATGGAATACAGTGAAGTAAAGGGTCTACGCCTTTATTCCTACTACCAAACTGCAGGTTTCCACACTTTGTTACGCTGTATTTTCTAATTTGGTATAACAGCTGAGAAGAAACTGTCCCTGAATCTGGAGGTGTGCGTTTTCACACTTCTAATCCTTTTGCCCGATGAGAGAGGGGGGAAGAGGGAGTGGCCAGGGTGCGACTGGTCCTTGATTATGCTGCTGGCCTTGTCGAAGCAGCGTGAGGTGTAGATTGGGTCAATGGAAGGGAGGTTGGTTTGTGTGATGGTCTGGGCTCCGTCCACAATTCGCTGCAATTTGTTGTTATGCTGGATGGAGCTGTCCCCAAACCAAGCCGTGATGCGCCCAGTCTCTCCAGTTTCCTCCCACATCCCAACGATATGCGGGTCAGAGGGTTAATGGTGTAAATTGCTCCTAGTGTGCGGGCGGGTGGTAGAATCTGGGCAAGTTGAAGGGAATGTAGGGAGAATAAAATGGGCGGTGGCAGGATCAGAGACACGGCACGGTGGTGCAGTGGTAGAGTTGCTGCCTTACAGCGAATGCCGCGTCGGAGACCCGGGTTCGATCCCGACTACGGGTGCTGTCTGTACGGAGTTTGTATCTTCTCCCCATGACCTGCGTGGGTTTTTTCTGAGATCTTCGGTTCCCACGTTCCAAAGACGTACAGATTTGTTGATTAATTGGCTTGGTGTAAATGTAAAAATTGTCCGTAGTAGGTGCAGGATGTTAATGTGCGGGGATCGCTGGTCGGCGCGGACTCGGTGGGCCGAAGGGACAGTTTTCGTGCTGTATCTCTAAACTAAACTCAACTAAAAACAGGGGATTTATGGTCGACCCAGACCCACGGTTTCCAAGGGACTGTTTCTTGGCTTAACATCAAGTCAAGAGAGTTTAATTGTCACTGGGATAGGAAAAATGAAATAGTTACTTGCTGCAACTTTACAGGTCTAAGGTTATTTAATTGTGATATGTACCATAAACAGAACAATGAAAATCTTACTTGCAGCAGCAAAACAAGTCTATAAACGCAGTACTCATAGATAATAAAAAAACAAAAAAATTCAATAAATTATTTTCAAAAACTATAAAAGCCCAAAATCCCTAGTGCGACCAAGTCAATTTGTGTGTGCAGTGCTCAAGAGCCTGATGACTGCAGGGAAGAAGCTGCTCCTGAACCTGGACATTACAGTTTTCAGGCTCCTGTACCTTCTTCCCGATGGGGGGAGTGAAATGAGAGCCTGGCCAGGGTGGTGTGGGCCTCTGATGACACTGGCTGCCTTTTCGAGGGCCATTATCAGTGGCGCGGTGGCGCAGTGGCAGAGTTGCTGCCTTTACAGTAGGTATGTTACAAAACCTACCTGAATCGTGGCTGAGCATCTGCCCTACCCTGTGTGCGCGATTTTGGCGCTGTTTAGAGGGGGCGGGTTTAAAACGCGATTTTTACTAGGCTGTTGCAATCGAAAATGTTCAGCCTAGTAAATCATTAACGGAAAATCGCTGAAAGACCCCGTCGCAAAAAGGTATTATTAGTTTTTATGGCCTTGTATAATAGTTATAGTAGTTTAAAAATCACTCTCTCAACCCGCAACCTCTAGCAGCCCCAGGGTTTTATAAAGCAAACAATTAAAGGTATGTACCTTATTTTTACATTAAATGAGGCTTCTTAAGAACCCTGTATATAAAGTTTTCTATAGCGAGTAGTTCATTTTGGGCTCTTTATATCCCGCAGTATTTTTCTGGGCATTTGAGGGCACAAATCCAGCGCAATGTGAACGTTCTAAACCAGCGCGTTCACAGGAACCCACTAGAAAGCCGATTTAAATTGACTTTAATTTACAGCAATTGAACACTAAATTCCTTCCATTTGGCCTATAAATTGATGTAAATGAGATTTAAAAATCATGTTTTATTGTGAATTATTTGTGAATATTATTTGGACACTTGGGCTATTTAAAAACGTTAATCATTTATTAAGAAATGGATAGATGTTTAGATCTAGTAATTGAAGTTTGAAATTAGCTACAATTGGGTAACTAACTAATTATATGCTTTAATTTCAGGTCATCCAAGTAAGATTATTTTATATTTGTTTCAGAATGCTTCAATCTATGATAACTGAAAATTTCATTCAGTTCTTTTAATTTTTAAGAAGGTTATGGGCTTTTGACTGTCCACGATCACAGCTTTTTTGTTATGTCCATAGAAAATCAATAGGGAACAAGATGCTAATTTCCTAGTATGAAAATGTCCATAACTTTTTTATTACTTGAGATATGAAAGTGAATTAGGTGTCAAATTAAACTTATTGTTATGCTTTATCTGATGGGATAAATTGCAGACGTGATTTTTAAAATCTCAAAATTTTGTAACATTGCTATTTACAGCGCCAGAGACCCGGGTTTGATCCTGACTACGGTGCTGTCTGTACGGAGTTTGTACGATCCTCCCATGACCTGCGTGGGTTTCCTCCGAGATCTTCAGTTTCCTCCCACACTCCAAAGACGTACAGGTTTGTAGGTTAATTGGCTTGGTATGAATGTAAAATTGTCCCTAGTGGGCGTAGGATAGTGTTCATGTGCAGGGATCGCTGGTCGATGCGGAATTGGTGGGCTGAAGGGCCTGTTTCCGCGCTGTATCTCTAAACTAAACTAAACAAAAAAATTAACACCAGAAAAATATACAATAAATGATCAGTTTTTCCATGTAAACCAGGCTATAATATTGCAAGCCAAAGCACATAGTACATTTGGCATGCACTATTTATATCTGTTACACCATGTCTATGATGCATTGCCTTCAGTTCTGGGCACCATGTTATAGGAAAGATGTTGTCAAGCTTGAAAAGGTACAGAGAAGATTTACGAGGATGTTGCCAGGACTAGAGAGTCTGAGCGACAGGGAGACGTTGTGTAGGCTGGAACTCTATTCCCTGGTTGCAGAAGGGGATGAGGGGTGACCTTATAGAGGTGTCCAAAATCATGAGTGGAATGGATCGGGTAGACGCACAGAGTCTCTTGCCCAGAGTAGGTGAATTGAGGACCAGAGGACAAAATGTGAAGGGGAAAAGATTTAATAGGAATCTGAGGAGTATCTTTTCCACACAAAGGGTGGTGGGTGTATGGAACAAGCTGCCAGAGGAGGTGGTTGAGGCAGGAACTGTCCCAACGTTTAAGAAACATTTAGACAGGTACATGGATAGGCCAGGTTTGGAAGGATATGGACCCAATGCGGACAGATGGGACTAGTGTAGCTGGGACATTTGGGCTGGTGTGGGCAGATTTGGTGGAAGGGCCTGTTTCCACACTATTATTCTATGACTCTATCTGATACAATCCCTCTATAAACATAATATCTGCTTACTATCCACTTCACGACCCGATGGCCTGAGCTATAGGGAGAGGTTGGGCAGGCTAGGACTTTATTTCTTGGAGCGCAGGAGGATGAGGGGTGATCTTACACAAGTGTATAAAGACATAAAGGGATGGGGTGAATGCACAGAGCCTTTTACCCAGGGTAGGGCAATCAAAACCCAGACGACATAGGAACACAAGAGACTATGTTTTCATTCAGAAGGTGAAGGGTATGTGGAATGCGCTGCCAGAGGAGGTCGTTGAGGCAAGTGCAATAATAACATTTAAAAGACATTTGGACAGGTACATGGTTAGAAAAGGTTCAGAGGGGTATGGGCCAAACGTGTGGGCAGGACTAGTGTAGATGGGGCATCGTGGTCGATGTGGGCAGGTTGGTCCAAGGGCCTGTTTCCGTACTATATGACTCCATGGTACTTGGATAGGAAATGTGTAGAGAGACGTGGGGCAAAGGTGGGCAAATGGCACTGCCTTAGATGGGGCAACTTGGTCAACAAGGAGGAGCTGGGCCGAAGGGCCTGTCTCCATGCTGTGTGACTCTACTCTCTCAATCTCGTTTCTACCTGCAGTACTTGAGTTGGATTTGATAGTGTTTATGTAGAGCATTATCTGATCTAAGTGGATAGTATACAATATAGTTGGAAGATCAGAACTACACCCTAGCCTAGGAGTGGGGTATGTAGTGGTCGGATAACAGCGTGGAAGAAGCTGTTCTTGAATCTGGTGGTATGTGCTTGCAAGCTTTTGTATCCCCTGCCCGACGGGAAAGGGGGGAAGAGGGAATAACTTGATTGTATTTATTGTGGATTTAAGAGAGAGTTAGATAGAGCTATAGGGGCTAGTGGAATCACGGGATATGGGGAGAAGGCAGGCACGGGTTATTGATTGGGGACGATCAGCCATGATCACAATGAATGGCGGTGCTGGCTCGAAGGGCCGGATGGCCTCCCCCTGCACCTATTTTATATGTTCCATCTATGTTCTATGTGTAGGAGCATAATTAGGCCATTCGGCCCTTCAAGTCTTCTCCGCCATTCAATCATGGCTGATCTATCTTTCCTTCTCAACCCCTTCTCCCCATAACCCCTGACACCCGGTACTAATCAATCTGATCGAATTGGTTATTATGCATAACAAACCTCTTCACTGTACCTCGGTACATGTGACAAAAATAAACGAAAAACAACACAAAGGCAAAGCATTCGTGGAGAATAAAATAACGGTGCACTAAACAATTAACGTGTCTTCATCACCACTCACCCCTTTGTGTAAAAGAATCTGAGCTGCCTTGGTTGAGTCAGGTTTTGGTAATTGCCAGCGCTCCATCGGCACATGAAGGTCTCCTGCTCTGGTGAGCGGCACTCAATGATGCTCGGCCTCTCCAAAGGAACTGCGGCAGAAGAAGAAGAAGAAGAACGTGAGAGGTATGCGGGGAATGGAGGGATGTAGATCTCACAAAGGCAAGTCAGTGTTGGTCTTGGCACCGTGTCAAGCACGGACATTGTGGGCCGAAGGGCCGGTCCCTGTGCTGTACTGTCTGTAATCAGGCACAAGGAAGGCATTGATGCAGACGGCTCGCTAAACCTCGAACACCACCGAAATCAAGCCCTCCTCCGATGCTGTTTGGCTAGATGCTGCCGCTGTGGGATCCGGATCGATCCCCGCACTTGGAAGTATGACCATGATCCCAACAGTATGTGATGGGCAACACGTTGTAACACAGCACATTACAGCCTTCACTCCACAATGTCTGTGCTGCACATGATGCCGAGTTCTTATTTGAGGAAGGACATCCGTGCAGCGTAGGTTCACCAGGTTAATCCCCAGCATGGAGGGACTGTCATATGAGGAAAGATTGGAAAGAGTGGCCTTGTATTCACTGGAACTTAGAAGGATGAGAGGGAATCTTATAGAAACGTATAAAATTATAAAAGGACTGGTCAAGCTAGTTGCAGGAAAAACTAGTCCCAATGATGGGGGAGTCCAGAACCAGGGGCCACAGTCTTAGAATAAAAGGGGAGCTCATTTAAAACTGAGGTGAGAAAAAACGTTTTCACCCAGAGAGTTGCGAATTTATGGCATTCTCTGCCACAGAAGGCAATAGAGGCCAATGCACTGGATGGATTTAAAAGAGCGTTAGATAGAGCTCCAGGGGCTAGCGGAATCAAGGGATATGGGGAGAAGGCAGGCACGGGTTACTGATTGTGGATGATCACAATGAATGGCAGTGTGGGCGTGGCTCAGTCTCTGCAAGATGGAGGAGAGAGAGGTCACGACTCTCTGTCTTTAGTGGCCTTGCAACCTGCTTGAAATGGTATGAAACTGCACTTGAATTTGGTGGCCTTGCACCCTGCTTGAAATGGAATTTCAAGGAATAGCCGTGAGTCAACTACTAGCTGTGAGTGAGTGAGCTGCCAGCACACCAGGCTTGAGTGATTGAGCCGCCAGCCCAAAAATCCATTCAGCCCACAATGTCCGTACTAGCCTTCTGGAAACCAGTCCCTTCAGCCCACAACACCCACATTAGCACTCCAGAAAGCCCCCCCCCCCCCCCCCCCCCCCCTGGCCACCAATATTGGAATTAGTGGAGAGATGGGATATTGCGTTGGGGGACCAGCCCTCCTGTGCGATGCTGGGACCCAACGGGTCCCACTTAGTCTAGTATATATATATATATATCTAGTATATATATATGTCTATCTTTTGTTTAAACCAGGATCTGCAGTTCCTTCCTACACCATAATTGCCAGTCTATTTTCTAATGAGAACAATAACAGCAAAGCCTGGCAATCTTTCTCTTGTCTAACCCATTGAGTGTACATGTTCTATATGCAGCAGCTTCTACCCAGCACAACCACAGTACGTCTGCATCCACAAGCTGCCACTGAGAGCTCTCACTGAAACACTGCCAAACTCATACAATCTTTAAATACCGTCTCCAGAAAACTCTTCCACACCAAATCCCACATTCCATGGGTTCTAACGTTCATTTCACCTCCTATTGATTGCGGTGTTGGAAGGAAGACTCTTAAAACGTCGCTGAATTCACTGTAATTTCCGACGTCGTAGTAAACGCATCTCAGTCGTATGACGTACTGCTTCCCTGTAGCAAATCTGTACAGCGGCTGAGGGGGAGGTTGGCCAGGCAAGGTTTCCATCTGCAAAGACAGAGAAATTCAGCAATCTCCCGTACCATAATCTATTACAGGTGAAACGACCAGGATGGCATGCTGATGCACCGATAGTGTTGCTGCCTCACAGCGCCAGAGACCCGGGTTCAATCCTGACCACGAGTGCTGTCTGCATTGAGTTTGTACTTTCTCCCCGTGACCTGCGTGGGTTTTCTCTGGGATCTTGGTGTTAGTGTGTGACGATCATGGGTAGGCGTGGACCCGGTGGGCCGAAGGGCCTGTTTCCGCACTGTATTTCTAAACTCAACTAAAGACCAGATGGTCGGGACTTAATTGGAATGGGGCAGCCTCAGATTGTCAGAACACCTCTGCAATCATTGTTTTGGTTTTATCCCCGGAGAGGGAAATGTCAGTGCTTCGATATGCCTCGGTGGTACTGAATGCAAGACCCACCATCCCTATTGATTGCTACTGAGGTCATCTCTCACCTACCAACATCCATTAAATAAATATGAAATGCATGTCAACAATTGGAGAGTCTAGGACCAGAGGTCGCAGCCTCAGAATTAAAGGACGTTCCTTTAGGAAGGAGATGAGGAGGAATTTATTTGGTCAGACAATAAACAATAGACAATAGATGCACGAGTAGGCCATTCGGCCCTTTGAGCCAGCACCGCCATTCAATGTGATCATGGCTGATCATCCGCAATCAGTACCCCGTTCCTGCCTTCTCCCCATATCCCCTGACTCTGCTATTCTTAAGAGAGGGTGGTGAATCTGTGGAATTCATTGCCACAGTAGGCTGTGGTGATCAAGTCAATGGATATTTTTAAGGCAGAGATAGATTCTTAATTAGTATGGGTGTCAGGGGTTATGGGGAGAAGGCAGGAGAATGGGGTTAGGAAGGAAAGGTAGATCAGCCATGACTGAATGGCGGAGTAGACATGATGGGCTGAATGGCCTAATTCTGCTCCTAGAACTTATGAACATGAATTGAGGAGAGACGCCAATGTCTTTTCAACTAACTTAATTGACTGGGATGAGATGCTGTGAGCAGGGGTAAAACCTAAAGATTTTAAGATGATTATTCCCAACCCTCCTTTATTCCCTTAATCCTGTATCTGTGCACTGTGGATGGCTTGATTGTAATCATGTATAGTTTTCTTGTGACTGGATAGCACGAAACAAAAGACCTTTTCACTGTATCTCAGTGCATGTGACAATAATAAATGAAACTGAACTCAGTGCTATTTTTATGACGGTCCACACCAGTAATGTGATACTGATGTTTATAAAACCTAACAAGCTAATTGATAATGTAAATGGATGAATTATAACATTTATTTGTTTGGACTTAGAACTCAGTTAATCTATTACAAGTTGTTCCCAACGTGAACACATGTTCCCAACGTTGGAAATTGTTGGGAAAAATTGTTGCTAAATGTTGATTCATTTTAAAACTATATAATATACATACTGTATACACACACACACATATATATATACATATACACACACACATACATATATATATATATATATATATATATATATATATACATGCATGCACATACATATACACACACAAGATAAGACAAAAAGCTGCAGTAACTCAGCAGGACAGGCAGCATCTCTGGAGAAAAGGAATGGGTGATGTTTCGGGTCGAGACCCTTCTTCAGACTGTACACACACATATATATATATACACACACACACACACACCCACATATACACACACACACACACACACACACACACACACATACACACACATACACACACACACACACACATACACACACACACATACACACACACACACACACACACACACACACACACACACACACACACACACACACACACACACACACACACACACATACACACACACACACACACACACACACACACACACACATATACACACACACACATATACACACACACACACACATATACATATATACACACACATATACACACATATTCTGTGTTTTGTTGCTTTTTATTGGTATAGTCAAATCAAATTTCTCATATGTTGCAAAACATACTGGGCTAATAAAGTATGATTATGATGATATTTCACTTAGGCAGCTTACAGCCCTGTGGTATGAATAGTGATTTATCTCACTTCACCCCGGCATTCCCCCTCTATCTCTATCCCTCCCCCACCCAAGTCGCACTAGATTTTCATTTTCACCCTACAAACAGCTTACAATGGCCTGTTCTTTTATCTCCCCACATCACCGTCTATATCTCTCGTTCCCCTTAACCCTAACCATTGAAGGAGGGTCTCGACCCGAAACGTCACCCATTCCTCCTCTCCAGAGATGCAACCTGTCCCGCTGAGCTACTCCAGCATTTTGTGTCTATCTTCGTTTTGAATCAGCATCTGCAGTTCCTTCTTACACATGACTACAATTGATCCATTTACAGTGCAGAGATAAATGATAAGGGAATAACGTTTAGTGCAAGGTAAAGCCAGCAAAGTCTGATCTAGGATAGTCCGAGGGTCACCAATGGTCACCAATGTGATAGGATGATTCAGTTGCCTGATAACAGCTGGGAAGACACTGTCCCTGAATCTGGAAGTGTGCGTTTTCACACTTCTGTACCTCTTGCCCGATGGGAGAAGGGAGAAGAGGGAGTGGCCTGGGTGCGACTCATCCTTGTTTATGCTGCTGGCCTTGCTGAGGCAGCGTGACATAACATAGAACTAGCGTGAACCAGTGATGGATGGTCAGTGTGGACTTGGTGGGCCTGTTTCCATGCTGTATCTGTAAAGTAAACAACTGCAGACTTTGACCCAAAGTAAAGCATCTGTTCCCTTGCAAAGACCTGACTGAAGATACATACCACATTCCACATGTCTGTGTCGCTGGGCTTGTACTGGATTTCAAATTTGAGTGGGATGTGGCCAGAGCTGGCATCAAGCTCAGCTGAAACTTCCCACCACAGCTGTATGTCCATGAACAACCCCGACTGACTGATGTTCAAGAGCGACCAGTTCAAGGAGATTGGGGTGTCTGGCTTTACTGTAAGAATGAGAGAAAATAGTACAGAATGTTACAGTGAAATGGAAACACAACAGGCTGCAGATGCTGGAATCTGGAGCAAAATACAAGGTGCTGCAGGAACTCAGCGCCTGTGCACGGAAATGAACAGACGACAGCACCACAGATGCTGCCTGATCCGCTGAGTACCTCCAGCACTTCGTGCTTTGCTCACGTTACAGTGAAAACCAGCAAGTTATGTATTAAAAATAAAACTATGGTTAATAACAATACGTTTATTTTTGTTACTGTACGCCTGAAATGCATAACGGCTACATGTTAAATTGATTAATTTGAGTATCACTGCACGTGTCAACAGAAACAATCGCTTGTCAATTTCAAAGACCTCCCACAGCAACCGTGTTCTTAAGAGACAATGACGTCTGATTACTGTGGGAAGGTTACGTGGAAACCTCCCCCCCCCCCCCCCCCCCCCCCCCCCCCCCCCACCACCCCCCCCCACCGGACTGTTTGATTTTCCAAAACATCTTTTTCCCCAGCCAGTTACCAAAGTAACTTTTAAGTGGTCGTCCAATTCCCAATCAAAATCACATTAGAACCATTTTGGCCCGCGTACTGCAAAATACTATTCCCTAATTCATTACATGTTACTGAATAGTGAAAGGCCTGGATAGAGTGGATGTGGAGAGGATGTTTCCACTAGTGGGAGAGTCTACGATCAGAGGTCATAGCCTAAGAAATAAACGGCATTCCTTTAGGAAGGAGATGAGGAGGAATTTCTTTAGTTAGAGGGTGGTGAATCTGTGGAATTCATTGCCACAGACGGTTGCGAAGGCCAAGTCAATGGATGTATTTAAGGCAGAGATGAAGAATTCTTGTTTAAGAAGGAACTGCAGATGCTGGAAAATCGAAGGTAGACAAAAATGCTGGAGAAATTCAGCGGGTGAGGCAGCATCTATGGAGAGAAGGAAATAGGCAACGTTTCAGGCCGAAACCCTTCTTCAGTCTGAAGAAGGGTTTCGGCCCGAAATGTTGCCTATTTCCTTCGCTCCATAGATGCTGCCTCACCCGCTGATGAAGAATTCTTGATTAGTATGGTCGTTAGGGGTTATGTGGAGAAGGCAGGAGAATGGGGTTGAGAGGGAAAGATAGATCATCCATGATTGAATGGTGGGGTAGATTTGATGGGCCGAATGGCTTAACTCTGCTCCTTTCTCTTATGAAGATCATCAACGTAGCATATTTACCTATTTCAGCGAGTACAAAGCACCGATGGTCGTGTGTGATGCTATCCAACTTTAGTTGAACACAGTATTCGGTCTCTGATGTGTGGGTCTGATTGAAGTAGCAGCGGTTTTCTCTGGCGATATACTCTGGACATTCCCTCCAGCTGGGACTTTTCCTGGACAGAAAATAACCATCAGTCACCAGTCTTCAGTGAAATGGACACGTAACAATTCCTTGAGTTAAGTGCAACACTGGTTAGGTAGACGCAAAAAGCTGGAGTATCTCAGCGGGACAGGCAGCATCTCTGGAGAGAAAGAATGGGTGACGTTTCGGGTCAAGACCCTTCTTCGGACTAAGAGTCAGGGGAAAGGGAAACGAGAGATAGAGACGGCGATGTAGAGAGATATAGAACAAATGAATGAAAGATACGCAAAACAGTGACAATGATAAAGGAAACATAGCCGTTGTTAGCTGTGGGCTAGGTGAAAATGTGTCACAGACAATGAGACTCAACACGACGACTTTCAAGCTGGTACGACAACTTGGGTGGGGGAGGGATCGGAGAGAGGGAATGCAAGGGTTACTTTAAGTTAGAGAAGTCAATGTTCATACCGCTGGGGGTGTAAGCTGCCCAAGTGAAATATGAGGTGCTGTTCCTCCAATTTGCGCTGGGCCTCACTCTGACAGTGGAGGAGGCTCAGGCTAGAAAGATCAGTGTGGGAATGGGAGGGGGAAATGAAAGTGTTTGGCAGCCGGGAGATCAGGTAGGTTGAGGCGGACTGAGCGGGGGTGTCCAGCGAAACGATCGTCCAGTCTATGTTTGGTCTTACTGATGGTTATCCTCTTGACTTCCTCTTGTATTGCACCATCATTTACGGACCTCTCCTTTCACTTCAGTCACCTTTTGTAAAACTTCTCTCTATTCTAAGTTTTGATATTTATTATTCGCCGCCTCTCAAGTCAGTACTTGTACCTGAGTTGCACTTTCCCAGTTTCACTAAATCCTCCCACTAATTAAAGTCCTGGTCATCAAAGAACATCAAAGAGGAGGTCGACTGAACTTTGGTGCCTTCCCTCACAGTGGGAAACTTTGATACCGCTGTGTGGGGATGTTTATGTTTATCGTGTTCTGTGTTCTTTATTTTATTCGTGTGGCTGTATGATGACCACAAATTTCACTGTACCAATTGCTGCATGTGACAATTAATGTCTATTGTCTCGTGTCTAGCTTCTGTTCTGGTTGGGCGGCACTGTGGTGCAGCTGTAGAGCTACTGCCTCCTGCCAGAGACCCGGGTTCCATCCTGACCACGGGGTGCTATCTGTATGGAGTTTGTACGTTCGGCCTGTGTCCTGCGTGGGTTTTCTCCAAGATCTTCCATTTCCTCCCGCACTCAAAAGACGTACAGGTTTGTAGGCTAATTGGCTTGGTATAAATGTATAACTGTAAAATAAATGTCCCTAGTGTGTGTGTAGGGTAGTGTTAATGTGCAGAGATTGTTGGTCGGTGTGGACTCGGTGGGCTGAAGGGCCTGTTACCGCACTGTTATCACTAAACTAAACTAAACTAAACTCTGGAGAAGTAGTATTACATACAAGCCTTATCCTGTTGAACATACTGGTAAAAGCAACAATAATCACCACCAACTTAGCTGTCCAATTGTAATTAGCCAGTACCATGTTTATTGCTGATTATACTGTGAAATAAACGACAAGATCAATGTGAATTTAAATTGTAAATGCTGGGTCAAAAGTCACCTAAACCCATGATAAACAAATAAGCTCTTAAAATAAACTCTTAAAATGCATGCATTTAAAAAAGAAGATGGCCAGGGCAAAAAGGATGACAAAGGAGAACATTTTTGCTTGGAGTCTGGGGATGTCAGCAAGGTACTAAATGAGTATGTTGCATCTGTGTCCACCAAGGGGAAGGATAAGGAGAATAGTGAGATCAGTAATGCGCAGTTTGAGATCAAGGCGAAAGTGGTGTTGGATTTCTTGAAGAGCATTTCTTCAAGAGTTGGATAAATTCCCAGGACTTGATGGATCTATCCCAAGTTATTGAGGATGTGACTCAGCAGGCTGCAGTGCCTGTTTCCACACTGTATCTCTAAACTAAACTAAACTATACACAGGTTACCTGGCGTGGGGGGAACCACCAATAACTAAGGAGGGGGGCACAAATGGAATGTGTTAAAAATGGTTTGTGTTAAAATGGGATACTTGTAACTTTGTCTGTGCCCTTCAGGTGGCGACTCTTTGTATACCTTGGGTATGCAAAAACAATATCACTGTGACTTGTCACGTGTGACAATAAAGCATCATTAATTCATTCAAAACAATCAAGGTGGGTGGAAGGTGAGCGTTGGCAGCTCCTACCCCTCTGTGTAGAAGAACTTCAGCCGTCCCCGGTCGGTACGATTCCGGCCGTGCCCAGCGCTCCAGCTGCACGTGAAGGTCTCCTGTTCTGAAGAGCGGCATTCCGTGATCCGAGGCCCTTTGGAAAGAGAGGAGAAAGAAGACGTTTGATGATGAGCCACCATGCAAGGGAGGAGATAAGTCTGTGGCTTCCCAAATTCCTGCACAGGATTACATTCTCGGAGACAAGGGCAGAGTTCCCTGAAAGTGGCAACGCTGGCAGACAGAGTGATGAAGAAGGCTTTTAGAGATACAGCGCGTGACCAGTCCTTCGGCCCGCCGAATCCGCGCCGACCAGCGATCACCCTACACTAGCACTACCCTACACACACTAGGGACAATTTGCAAGTTTATAGAAGCCAATTAACCTACAAACCTCCACGTCTTTGGAGTGTGGGAAGAAACTGGAGAAAACCCACGCAGGTCATGGGAAGAACGTACAAACTCCTTGCAGACAGCACCAGCAGTCAGGGTGGAACCCGGGTCTCTGGCGGTGTGAGGCAGCAACTCTACCGCTGAGCCACCTGCCGTTCATCAGACAGGGAAATATTAACAATGTCATGGGACTTGGACCCCAAGATCCCTCTGTCCCACGCCTTTGAGGGTCTTACCATTAACGGTCTTAAATTCAACCTTAAATTCAACCTCCCAAAGCGAGAATAGACGCTGGCTGTACAAAGACATTGGTCAGGCTGCATTTGGAGTATTGTGTTCAGCTTTGGTCATCCTGCTGTGGGAAGGATGGCATTAAGCTGCAAAAAGCACAGTGAAGATTTACAAGGATGTTGCCAGGACTCGAGGGCCTGATCTACAGAGAGGGGTTGGGCAGGCTAGGACCAGACAGGATTGGGGATATCAAGAACTACAGGGCATAGGTTTAAGGTGAAAGGGAAAAGATCTAATGGGAACCTGAGGGGCAGCTTTTTCCACACAGAATATGGAACAAGATTTCAAGCTAAGACTCTAACATTTTTTAACAATTCTGTACTTGAAGGGTGCAAAATAGTGGCATAAACATGACAATCTTGTGCATTGCCTCAGTGTAATCTACTATTTTACACTCTTGATTAATATGATTGTGCCTAATGTACAGTTAGATAGTTACTGAGCTGGTCGGCGCGGACGGGCCGAAGGGCCTGTTTCCGCATTGTATCTGTAAACTAAACCAGACTGCTGTTGAGTAGGTGAAGCTGCTGCAGTGTTAGTAGATGTGGTTCTACAGTGGGGTGTGTGGGATGGTCAGATAAATTTGTTTTGTTGCACTTTGGGAGGCAAAACCAGACAGGACTTACACTGTAAATGGTTGGGGCCCCGTGGAGTATCGCAGAACAAAGGATACCCAGGAGTACAGGTTCATAGTTTAATGGAAGTGGTGACATGGGTGGACAAGGTGGTGAAGAAAGCGTTTGGCAGGCTTGCCTTCTTCGGTAATCATAATCATACTTTTTGTAAGCATAACCATGAGTACAGGAGTTAGGAAACCATGTTACAGCTGAGCACAAAGTTGCCACGGCCACATTTGGAGTATTGTACACAGTCTGGTTGCCCTGCTATGAGAGGATGTGGTAAACTAGAGAGTGTGACAAAAAAAAAACATTTATCAATACCAGGTCTCAAAGGGATGAGTTATAAGGAGAGGAGTGGAGTTTATTTAGTTTAGTTTAGTTTAGTTTAGTTTAGTTTAGTTTAGTTTAGAGATACAGTGCGGAAACAGGCTCTTCGGCCCACCGATTCCGCACCGACCAGCGATCCTACACACACTAGGGACAATTTATATTTATGTCAATCCAATTAACCTGCAAACCTGTACCTATTTGGAATGTGGGAGGAAACCGAAGATCTCGGAGAAAACCTACACGGACACGGGGAGAGGGAACAAACTCCGTACAGACAGCAGCCATAGGTAGGATCGAACCCAGGACTATAGCGCTGTGAGGCAGCAACTCTACCGCTTCACCACCAGGCCGCCCTTCGTGGAGAGGTGGAGTAGGGAAAGTAGAAAGGCATAGAAAAGGCACAGGTTTATAGTGAGAGGGGAAAGATTTAATAGGAACCTGAGGGGCAAATCTTGCACACACAGAGAGGTGGGTGTATGGAGTGAACTGCCAGAGTTGAGGCAGGTACAACAACATTTAAAAGACATTTGGACAGGATCATGGATGGAAAAGGTTCAGTGGGGGAAGGGCCAAACGCAGGCAAGTTGGTCTATCTTGGTTAAATAACTTGGTTAGACTGAACAGTTAACAGAATGGAAAATGCTGGAAGCACTCTGTAGGTCAGGTCGCATCTGTGGGAAGAGAAGCCAGCAATATTTCAGGATGAAGACCCATGGTCAGAACTAGTAAGGAGAAACTCATTAAGCGGGAAAAACCTACTCATTGAAACTTACCGAATAGTGAAAGGCCTGGATAGTTCAAGTTCAAGTGAGTTTATTCTCATGTGTCCCTGTATAGGACAATGAAATTCTTGCTTTGCTTCAGCACACAGAACATAGTAGGCATTTACTACAAAACAGATAAGTGTGTCCATATACCATAATATAAATATATGCACACATGAATAAATAAACTGGTAAAGTGCAAATAACAGATAATGGGTTATTAATAGAGTGGATGTGGAGAGGATGTTTCCACTAGTGGGAGAGTCTAGGACCAGAGGCCACAGCCTCAGAATAAAAGGACGTTCCTTTAGGAAGGAGATGAGGAGGAATTTCTTTAGTCAGAGGGTGGTGAATCTGTG